>NW_009704370.1:87853-100085 GCF_000703405.1 Apaloderma vittatum
TTCCAGGTGGTTTCTGACATGAAGGTAGGAGAGCTTGTAATTATGGTGGATATGTTTATATGAGGAGTGCTGTATCATGCAGAAATAAAGCTTCCTCTGAAAGCAGAAGCAGTGTAACTGTGCAGAAGTGGTTATTTGGACTTGAGATCTTGGTATCTCTAAATTCTGGAATATCATCCCCAGTAAGAACCGTTGCTAAATCAGAAGTGATTTGAGATGGGGGGGTGAAGGAAACTGGCATCAACTGTAATGAAAGAATAAGCAACAGCAAGCTTGAAGTTTGAAGAACATAAATTTCAAGTTTGCAGAATGTAAAGAATTTGCTGTGCTTTTTATTGAAACTGGAGATTCAGAGTAAGGCATAGCAGCCAGCAAACCAAGCTTAATGTTTCAAATCCTGGGAACCTCTTGCTATCTGTTATCTTTAAATCAGAGAGCTTCTCTGGTGATGGTGCCTGAACAGATGGCTCACGAAAGTGCCGGCATGACTGATAGTAAGCTGGTTTCCTTCATGGAACTACCCCCTTGGCCCTAAGAAGAAAGCTGAAAACATCAAGTGGATCCATCAGGTCTCCTGCATTTCTAGGGCCTTGTAAAGCTTTTCAGTCATCAGCCCTTTAGTGGGCGACAGCTGGACTGCATCCATTGCAGAAAGCAAAATGAGTTGTCTCAGACTGCATCTTCTGTAATTGAGGAGAAAGTACCGGTATCATTCTAATGGCCCTGGGTAACATTTACCACCCTCTGCAGTTAGAACTGGAGTCACAGCCTTCCTGCCAGTCTTGCCTCTGACTATTAGATTCGTGTTCCTTCAAGCGGTATCTGCGTATTTTTCAAGCTTTATGCTGAATGATTTGCGGATATTTAGGAAAGACCTTCAGAGTACTAGGTACTGAAAAGTTCACTGTGATCAGTGTTGGCAGCTACTGTCGTTCTTTTAGTTGCTTGTTGTGACCAAAGAGACCAACAGCTACTACCGATTGCCTCATTTTATTAATCCTTTCCCTCCAGGAGCTGGGTTTTTACTGGGCATAATATTCAGTGCTGGCAGTGGCTATCCTGATGTCATTGGTGCCAAGGAGTTAATGAATTTGGAAAACTTCCCAGATAATACATCTGGCCCTCTAACTTACATTTTGGAGTATGAAATATGAGCTGTAGAAAGAAGAGCACTGAACAAAATGAGCTACTGGATGAATGGGCTGAAGGGAGGGAAGGGGACACTTTTTTTTAAAATTAGTTAACTGAAAGTTAAAAATTACACAGCCCCATGGAAGATTTAACTGTTGTGGTTTCATTTGGGTTTTTGTCTGGGTTTGGTTTTTTGAGTTTTGTAATACCATGTATTTGCCACTTAGGTTAACTTCTGAGGCTTGACTATAGACAGGGAAGCATTTATAATTCTTCACTGCAAATAATTCTTCTCCTTCATTTTTTATTTTGAAGTCCCATCATGTTGCCATGTCAATAAGAAGGATTTTGAAGGTAGCTACCAGTAATTGATATTTCTAGTCCAGCTCACTTCTGTAATAATGTCTTGTACAGTGCTTTGCCTTCCATAACATTTGAAATAAGGTTTTATTATATAAAATGGGTTGCTGGCGCTATTTATTAATATGCATCTTTGCATAATAAAAGCTGTGCAGAGCAATATGGTTCAGAAATTAACTTTGAAGAACAGAATTACATTTCTTGAAATAGCATTATTTTTAGTGGGTCTTTTAATACAGCAGTGCTACGTAGCACTTAGTTACATAGCACTACAGAAGAATCCAGAATATCATCCCTAATCAAGTGCGCTACTGAAATGCTTTCTTCTGACCTAAGAGCAGAATGAGAGAGGTTTTTTTATACGTGACAGTGGCAACCCAAATGGAAAGCATTTCACAGAAGAGTAGAAAGCACTTCCTTGAGTTACCATCAGCTACCAGCAGGTACTTTTTTTCTATCTCAGGCAATGGCACCATGCTGCCTTTTCAAAACATATAAGATTGTCTAGTGTTTGCCCTTTTGTCTGCCCAATATCTTGATAGGTGAAATTTCTCATTGGTCTTAAATGTTTTGCATGAGGTGATGTAGTTTCTAATCATTTCATTTTTGTCTACAAGTAATGAACATAGTGATTGGTATCTTAACCCTGTGAGTGCACAGAAGACCCCTGTTGACATGAGACCAAGCTTATTTATGGTTTGGTTTGGTTTTGTTGGTTTCTGTTTTTAAGAAACTTAATGGGGATTATTTTTTCCCCAAGTAGTCTGACACTTATACTGAGGCTATTTTATATCTGATTCTCGCCCTTTTAGTTCTTCACCTTCTGTTGTGAAAAATCCTTTCTTTAATCCTTCCCTCTTCTTTCAAGCTGGATCTTATATCTAAAAGAAACTTTGTGGATTGGATATGTTTCTGCAAGGGAAGCAAATCTGTGACCTGAAAGCTTCACCTCCAGATTTTCAAGGATATTAGCAGACTTATTGCAGTCATATGTACATAATCTTTATTTCACTGAGTTCTTCTGGCCATTCTGGTACTAGTTCGTGCAGGGCCTTCTCTGTATTGTTCTGCTTATGGTTCCCCTCTGGTCCCCATGGCCAGGAGAGCATGCAGGGCATAGCCAGGGCCTGGGGACTGTTGCTTGCACAGCACATTTCAGTGCTAGTGAGGTTTTTCTGGGCAACAACCTCCTCCTCCTCTTCTGTTGCTGCTGGCTTGCTAAGTTCACAGACGGAAGGGAGCTGTTCTGTGTTGGGAGACCAGTGAGCTTGGGGCAAAGCAGGGAATTCACTGGAGAGAAGCAGACCCTAAATCTACAGTTTGCTCCATTTCAAAATATAGTTTCCTTAGTGCCATATAGCAGCAAGACCCTGATTCTGCCACACTGAAAGCTCAAGTAAGGATCAGTTCTCTTCCAGTGCTGTTGTCAGGACCTGGCAAACGGAGGGACAAAAAGAACAGAGCTAGAACTTGGAACTACAAGTTTGTATCCATTATTGAAGGGTAATTGCTCTTACAAAGGCTGCAAAAACCTCAGTTAACTTGCTTATGGCAGTTTTCAAGCCTCTCTGTGCAGTAGGACCAGAACAGAGAATCTGGCATTGATTTGTTTGGGGTTTTCATGTAATTACAATTTTTGTTGCTATCTGCAGTTGGCATAAATTCCTGTATTCAAGAAGGGGGCTGGGTTTTTTTTGGTTGCCAGTTGTAATACTGCCGTTGACAAACAGAGATGTTATAAAAGAGAAATCCAATATAGTGTAGTTATTCAGATGCCTCTATTTTTTTTATTGCTTTATAATCTGCTTAGATGCTTAATTCTGAAAACAACATGACAAAATTGTTCGATCGAAGCTTCTAGAGTTTAATTCTTTTCAAAAAAATAGCACGCTGGTTTTAATTTTAAAGGTACAAAAAAGAATGAGTATTACATTCAGGACTAAATTTTGTCAGCTGTTGCATCAAATAACTCACTGCTTATTACTGAGTTGTACCTCAAAAAAAAGCTATGACGAATAATTCCCAGTCTGAGTTTATATTAAAAGAGCAAATACATCAAAAAGAAGAAAACATAAAGGAGAAAAATTATTTCTTACAATCATTCTTTTTCTCCCATTCTCTAGGAAATATGGGTAAGTCATTAAGTCTCAGGAAAAACCTTTGGTCTTCTTTACTGATGGTTTGCTTTTTCTTTTCTCTTTTTGTGTATAAAGTATGGGTTTAGTGTGTAGTAGTCACTGTGTTATCACCTGTTAAGTGTCATGCGTGACACATCCCATTACAGATTCTGTGAAACTGGAGCCGTTTGAAGTAAAACTTCCAATTCAAGTGTCAATTGAAGCGTGGGTTTTATTTGCTTTTTTTGACAGAGGTTGTTCTTTTACTGTCTCCTAAAATAACGCTGATATTTGTTTTTCTTTAGGAGAGGAAAAGGTAAGAATATATGGCTAGAGGCTGAGAAGACAGCAAGCCAGTGAGGGCAGGGTGCTGGGGAGAGCTAGAAAAATATACTGGGAATGGGGGGAAAAGGGATATTGGGCATGTGGCTTTGTGAGAAGATGCAGTCTGGGAAAGGGTGACACCTGAGAGAGGGACTAACTTGTGCTGATCTCAGCCGGTGGATCCATAAAGCACGTGGGAAAGAAAGGGTTGCTAGCCAGCATTGCAGTAAAGAAAACTCAGTTTATTTTTTGAAACAAACAAACCTAAACAACGGGAAAAAAAACCACCAAAATCCCACTCCTAGGAAACTGTATATACAAACTCTATTGAAAGAACGTAAGTGTGAAGGTTTAAGGTGTCTTAAGGAGGAAACAGTAGCTATAAGGATGTCTGCAAGGGCAACTCAGACGCTTCTGATGGGTGCTGATGGTGTGAGACTTGAACAATCAAAACCTAATTCTTCACAAAGACTTTACTTTTAGAGCACAAGAGGGGTCTGCTTAAGGGTAGCAAAAGCTGTTGTGTAAGGCCCAGCCCTCACTTCATTTATTTTCAAAGTTGTAAGATGTGTAGCTGTTCGGCATATTCTGGTTGAAAGATGTGATGTTAGTGGTGGAGGTGATCTCATAGAGAAAGAAGCTTTTTTTTTTTTTTTCCTGTTTTGTAGCCATTAAATGCTGCTTGAATTATTTTCTAGCTGTGCCTATACCTCAGAATTGCTGGGGGCACGGAGGTCTCTTTAAACCACAGGCGATGAGATAGCATGTTCTTCACCTTGGTGCCTGACCTGCACGCGTGCTGATTTGCGAAAGTGCTGAATGTCTTCAGGCTGCAGCCAGCATCAGTGGCAACAGTGCTGCGAGCCCAGGAAATGCGAGATGTTAAGTATTCAGAGGAGGGAGTGTACAGCAGAGGAATCAGGCCTTGAGAGTCTTAAAATGGGAACCCGAATTGATCTTCATCCTTCTGTTTCAGCTCCTCGTCTGCAAGGCACAGATAGTACCCATTTCTCTTAAAATGACATCATTAGTATTTATTAAAAAAAAATTACCAGTTTTTAATTATAAGGTGTTTCAGAAAAGGATGCTTAAAGGACTGTTTTATGCTGATATCAGAGCAGATATTAAAGCGTGTCTTGACTAAGAAAGGAGTTAATTGCTGTACATATGGAAGAAAATATTTGTAGATCTTTCATGAGAGAAGAAAGTTGGAGTTTTGTAAATAAAATTGTCATAATGCATTTGGGACATAAAGTGAAATTCTATTACCATGAGTGCATGGAGAGATATAAGTTAACGATGGACACCTCTGCTGTGTCATTCTCCAAGCCTAAGCACTTTACTTTGCAATGTTAATAGTACTTTTTTTAGGACACTTTTTTGTATATAATTTTAATACAGACTCTGTTGCTTTCACCACGTCCATTAAAATTTCATTAGCCTTTTCAGAAAATCAGACAGGAAAATGCAAATAAATAATGCATCTTATTTAGTGTGTAGTAGATACAGTATTACTGTATGTGTAAACAAAAATAAAAATGCTTCTTTATTAAAATAGCAGACTATGTAGAAAGATTCTGCTGTAATCTGTAAACCACATATGCTTTAAAGAATCACTTTGACTTCAAGTAGCTAGTGCTGGGCCTAAACCTCTGGATTGTAAATAAAATGAGGGGGTCATGAGTTATAGGGCACAAGACTGAAGCTGAAATCTTAAATCATTCATTTTCCAAGAGCAAGTACTTAATATTTTATAAAATCTGATCCCTCTATAGACTCTCTGCTTGCCTGGTTTCCCTTTTTGTTTTCTACCCTTTTTCTTCCCTTCATGGAAGAGCACACAAGTAATCTTTTAAAATTCTGACCTGCACCCTCACTGGTCAGCACAGTGGTATGTGTCTGTGATTAGCTTCCCTGTCTTTTATACAGCTCCTTCACCCTGCAAGATGCCAAAGCTACAGAGAAAGCATGAGTAAGTAGCACATGTTATTAGTGACGAGATGTGGATGTGGTCTTGATTGCTTCAAGCCAAAATAATATGTTCACTTAACTTCTATTTGATGAGGAAAACTCCAGCTTCCTAGCACCATATAAACAGATGAAGACAACCCTCTTTCCATCAACATAAGTCTCTTTCTATGTTTTGTTGGGTTTGGGGAGGGGGGGGTTGTGGGGCTTTTCTAGAGGAGTCTTGTGGGGGTTCTGACATATTTCTCTATGTTCGGAACTTCACTTCAACTAGGGATTCAAGAATCTTCTGATACTCACCTAGAGTAAAAGAAACAGTAAAATGATCAAATGTAGAGTGAATTCGGACATTCTTGTTTTGTTTTGAGCTGCTACTTACCTTGCAGGTAGTCTGGCTCATTTCAGCGTTCCTCAAACCTTAGCGACAGTAACTGTTTCCTCAACAGTTACTTCTTCCAGACTTCCATTACATAGCATTAAAAGCTCCATTTCTTTCCATCTTGTTAGAGCAAATACTATATAGTCCAAAATGAAAGACGACAGCCTAGAGTTTAAAGCAAGTTTTTATAGCTAAAAAAAACAGAGGCAGTAATTCTTCTCCCAGTTTAATGATGAGCTACACTTACAGTGCATGAAGAGTCTTCACTTGTGCTGTAATTTGCATTAGCAGAACAGAGTGCCCATTTTGTTAGTGATTTTTTAGAAAATGGAAACAGAATGACTGCTCTAGTAAATAGAATCAATAAACAACAAAAAGACCAACAGTACTAGAACAACTAATACTGAAATATGCTTTTCCAACTTGAGCTTTCGTGTGTTTATCTTTGGTAGGGAATTGTTCTTAAACTTTAAATGGAATTTCTTAGTACCTTCATATAAATCAATTGCCTGTAGTTTTCAGTTAAGCAGTTTAATTGCTTAATCAGACTAAGAAAACCTAGTGATTAAAATTTAATAGTCATGTGGTATAAAGCAATATCAGTATTAGTTCTTACTCAAGGTAGCTGTTTTAGATCAAACTGAATGAACTAGGAGGTAGTATGTTTGTGATGTGCTTTAGCATACAGGAATATCATTTAAGTCTTCTCTAAGTGTAAAGAGCACAGACACTGAAGAGTGACAGTCAGCAATAAGACTGTATTAAAGCTGTCACAAAATACCAACTCCAAATCAGAGGAGTTCTCTGCTAAAACAAATTTAAGGGTTGTTAGGCTTTTTTTATGATCTATTTGGAGGAAAATTAACCTAAGCAAGAAAAGGACTGTTCTGTCAGAAGTAAATAAACAGAAAAAACAATTTAAGAGCACATCAGAAAATTCTGTGCTCACCTTTTCTATAGTGCTGTTCACAAGAAGTGAACCACTAACGTTGTCTTTAAAAGGTGAGGGAAGAACTTGTTACTGGCTCTGTTGTGGACTGATGCAGGCAACATTCATATGAAATACTGTATTTAACAACTCAGGTTCAATCTGAATGTAAAATCTGAGTAAATTAATATTGTGCCAAAACATCTGGGTTTTTTCTGTTTAAAACAGAAAACATCTGAAGCATAGGAACATAAAGGGAATGTAGCAGGAGATGAACTGCACTTTATGTGTTGACAAAGCATAAATAAATCACTTCAGAAACTGAAATCTATAGTCTTGCCACTCATAAGACAGCCAGTATTGCAGAAATATAGGTAGGCTTGATCAAAAAATTATTATTAGAGGTATTGAATATTATTCTGTTTTGAGTTGGTATAACACTAAGTGCAGTGAGGCTTTGGCCCATAATTAGAGAGGTTCTGTGTGCTTTCATAATGCAAGTAGTGAAGAATTAATAGGAACAGGAAGCCATGTCATCTTTATTTTTGGATTTATTTGTTTGTTTGTTGTTCTAGACACCTTTTATCTGTCGCACATCCCAAGAAGATAACAATGGTCATACTGGACCAGACAAAAAGAGCCCATGTTCTCTTTCTAATACTACCAAATGCTAATGCGTAACGAGAAATACAAAGCTACGACAATTTTTCATCTTATTTCTTGAAGAGTTCTCCTTGCTTTCAAATATTCGGGGCCTTAAAGACTGAAGGCGAGAATAGTTTATATTTATCTCCCAATCTTCAATAGATTTAGCTTCTCTTCAGTTTTCTTGCTTCCCTTTGAACATAGGTAAACTCTTAGTATCCACAACAACAAAAATTTCACGTACATGTTTATCAGGGTTCTTGCTGTGAAGAGAAATTATGATTGATTACCCGTGACTTTCTTTTTCTCTTACAGCAAGATATGAACCCAACTAGTAGCTTCTTGCTTCTTCCTGAGGGACTGCTTTTTCTCAGGGGGGCCAATTAAGCAGATGGTAGAAGAACCCATTACGTTTTTTTATTTTAGTAACATTAACCTCAGCCTTTCAGAATCTGGTTTTAGTTTTCTGCTCTGAAGTGAATTCCTTAGTATGTATCACTATCCAATATGAGGATTGATATACTCATTAAAGATTGAGGGAAGAAGCTGCCAAGCAGCTTTGATTAACTGTGTGATAATATGCATGAAGTTTTACAAATTATATAAATATTGAAGTAATTGATTGCCGTAAGTCCATACCTATCCACAGTATGGCTTGATTTACATTATCTTCTTGAGGAAATAGAATGGCATGTGTTTCACAGATTAACTAAATTTCCCTCTTAATGCAGAGGAAATACTGGTCCACCATCAGAAGAAGATGGAAGAAAGCAAAAATATTTCACAAAAAATAGGCTAAAGAGCGAAATAGAGATGCAAGTATGCACTCTTGATACAGAATAAACAAAAAGTCAGTATAATCATATAGATACTAAAAGTATTTTATGAAGGTAGTCAGTCGTTGAACACAAGAGCTATTTTCTTATACACTTGGTCACCCTGAAAAAGTTAAACTGTAGCACTAGCCACTATAAAAAGGCAAAATAAGATGTTCTTATGCTGCTAGAGAAATCTGGCAGAACTACTTAGTATCTTTGGAACTGTTCAAACATTTCTGGCGTTCGTCCTTAAAGTTTGAGACTGGTTTTTATTGTAGTCAGAGTGAAAGCTTGTAATTTCAAGAACATTAGTGATACCTCTTAGTTAGTTTTAAGAACCTTCTGAAGGGTTAGTAACGCAAGTAGTAAAATCTAGTTTTCATATTCTCGTAGCATTTAAAAATGCAACATGGTTGCAAAGAATGAAGTTTTATACCTTTGTATTTTATGACTGTGTGTATATATATAGCCAAATATATTTGCCTTCATATGTAAGTTAACTGTGTGTTTATGGGCAATGTCTGGATGTTGAGGGCAAAAAGAGATCAACGTGCTATCTTTTTAGTATTAAATAAGTAAAATATAAAATTCAAAATGAGAATAAGAGAAAGACATTTATTGTTGGAAATGATTTGGGGTATTAAGTGGTAATATGCCATTTGCCATTAGAGTTTGAAAACTTTGTAACTGCTAACTCCCAAATTATCTAACAGTGAAGGGTTAACAGAAATACATTTTATTTTTATTTATTTGTGCTGTATATTTGACAGCATTTCTTTGTACACAGATTTATTTGCTGGTTGGTTGATGATCAGCAGTAACTCCTGCTTTGTCTCCGTGAAGGTGCCCTGGCTAGAGGTCAGAGCCTACTCAAGTTAGCTGTCAGTCTCGAGCAAAACCAAAGCTGCTGCAGATTAGTATTTCAGAAGTTAGTGTTGTCCAGCCTGTTTTGGATGGACTCCATCAGTCTTAACCAAAGAACCAGCAAAATATCAGCAGAGAAGAAAATTGTTATTTTAAAGTAAGAAAAAGAATAAATCAAAACACATTACTTGGAAACGGTTCTTTTAACAATATGTAAATACTTGAGGTGTTGGGGTTTTTTAAATGCCATGGAACCTGAAAAAGAACACAGTGCAAATCTGCTGTAACATAGATAAGTGACTTCCAAAATTGTTTTTTTCTGTCTGGACTGCACTCATCATGCATGCGAGATAAAAAATAACAAGGGGAAAGCACTGCAACAAACTACTCTTGTGAGCTGTGGTTAGCAGAAGTGCTTTTACCTCAGAAATTTCACATGATGACGTGCTTAAAGCATGAGGTAATATTTCAAAACTACATATAATCTATGATAATGCTTCTTTGTATTGCTTTTACTTCTAAGCTGTTACTTCTTTCCAGATCTTTGATTCCTTGAATGAGTAAAACCAGAGATTTCAAAGAGTAAACAGGTTCCTACTGACAAAGGCATATAAACACATTAATTTCTTCTTATTCCTTAAGCAGGACTGGAGTGCAACTGAAGATGGCTCTCTGGTTTGCTAAAGTAATAAAGAGCTTTTTTTTTTTAGCCTACAGATCACCACTTTGAATCCACCACAGGCTGAACTTACTAACATCTGACACTTGTTCTGTAACTTACCTAAAATGAATTAATGTCTGTCTCTCTGGGCAGGTGTATGTAATGCCAGTAGAGTACAAAGGCAGATTCTCGGCTGCTATAAGCTGGGAAGACAGTTGAAAAGTGATTTCCTCCAGCTGCAGATTTGGCCCCCAGATTGGAAATGAACCTGTGTGTTCCAGCTCAAGAGTCCCTGTTGATTTGAGCACACTTAGCTTTGATCTTAGAGCTGCAGTTGCTATCAGTCGCTTAGTACTCCATTCTAGGTAAAGATTGCAGTTCAGTATTAATTTAGGATGTTTTGTTGTGCTGATGTATTTTGATTGGATTGCTGCCTGTTTGAAATAACTGCCTGTTTCCATAGCAGTTACCTTTGTAATACCTATTTTTGATATTTCATCCAAGGATCCAAACCCCGGCTAGGTGAAGTAGATCAAATTGGGCACTGAACTTTGCCACCCGATTTGTGGTATTTTATCTGTTTTCTGACACAGTTGATTAAAACTCTGATCATTAACGTGCATCCTGGTCTACTGGTAGCTAGACTCTGGTTCATGCTTCAAGAGTGGATGGAGTCACTGAGTGGAATCGTGTGTTTTCCAATAATACTGAGTCCCAGCTTAGAGGAAAAACGTAGTTTTCTAAGATAGGCCATCCTGGATTTGTCTGTAGTAAAATGTCATTTGATTTTGCTTAACCTGTATCAAGTTATCTTGGCTGCAGTATCACTATGGCTGCTGCTTACTGTCCTGTTAAATCTGGAGAAATTTGGAATTTTCAATCATGATTTGGGCTAGAACTTTGACTAACTTCTCCAGAAATGTCTCCATTGGTTGATGAGGGATGTTGCCAAGAAGAACTGGAGTAGCCCTTTCTTCTCTTTTGACCCTACATTTCTACAGTCTGATATTATATTTGGGAGCATATTTGTATCTGCTCCCTATTTGTTGGGCAAGTGAAGGGAAGAAGGTAATGCCATTTGTATGTAGGCAAGAAGAGTGGATCAGAAAAGCTCAACAGACGTTTGTATTCCTTTACTACTGCAGTCAAATCATATTCTCAGGTGTGATATGCAGCAATTCCATTATTTTTCTAATTCACCGTTTAAACACATTGTAGCAATGGAAAACTGCATATGGAAAAGTTCCTAAACACGTAATTCAGTAATTAATAGAGTAATATCTTTAGGATACTAAAAACTGGGGGGGTGTGAGGGGGAAACAAAGCTTAGAGACTGGGGGAGGTTCCCTTTTCCACAGGGGCTTCTAAAGGCTAGGTGCACCTTTGCCGAACATCCAACAACGTCATGAGTCTTCCAAAAACAGACCTGTGAAACCCCCTGGATTTGGTCTCTCATTCACATCCTTGCTAGCTGCCGTTTAAAAATAACCCTTTCGGTCAGGTTACACGCCCTGGCGTACCCAGCAAGGGAGCTGTGAGCCTCTTAAGGGGGGACTGTGCCATACACATCCAGACAAATGTCAAGCTGTAAATTGTATGGACGAGGTCTCAGAGTTGACCAGCGAAACTGAAGTAGGATTTTCACTTTCTATTGAAGCGAGGCTGGAATTGTGATCCTGGTGTGAGTCGTGCCTGTTTCAGCCCAGAAGGGCCGGGTGTGACTGGGTGCGAGTCTGTGTCTGCGCACGCCGCGCAGCCGGTCCTGAGAGTCCTCGGCTGCAGCTGTTCAGAAGGAAAATTCCTTCCCATTTGTCCCGTGAATCGGACATGAGTTTTGCCAAGGGTTCCGTTTTGTGGAAGAAAGCGCTGAACACACTTTTGGTGTTTGACGACCTACAGAATGAGGGGTCTCAGCCTTTGCCTCGCTTGGGTTCTCTCTGCTCACGTGACCCTCGGCCTTCCTGAGCCCCCTCCCAGCTCCTTTCAAGGCGCCGACGACGAGCACGTGCGCACGGGGAGGGTCGGGGGCCTGTTCCC
>NW_009704371.1:0-28146 GCF_000703405.1 Apaloderma vittatum
GTGAATAGAATTACAACTGAAATAAGAAAAAAACAGTATTTCACAAGCAAAATGTGAATTCTAGGAACTGGTACTTAGCTGCTGAAAAGTGTGTTAGAAATGCAGTGAAGCTCATGATGAAGCATTAACATCATGAAACAGGGTTTAACGTTCACCTTAAATCTCTTCATATTGGACTGTATGCACTGGAGATTTTCAGCTTATTCCCATTGCCAACATACTCTTTGAGCAAGAATTCCATAGTGCCTTGGAAACAGGCTCTAGCTCGCATCTGTAAATGTGCCTATGTATCAAGACCTGTTAAAAGAGTTGAAGTAGAGAGAAGCCACAGACTAAAGCTCCTGTTTTCCCCATTGCTTAAGACTCAACCTGGATTCTTCACCCTTTGGGTGACAAAGCACAGAGCAGATGTACATTATGATCCCACTGTGTTATAAAATCCCAAGGAAAGGCTAGAAGGAAGGTGAGTTGGGTAAGGCAAGCTAACAAGGAGATGGGCATTTCATGAGGATGAAAGGAGAAAGAAGATGAAGATATAGGAAATTAAAAAGGTTAAATAAATCAAAATGTCTTTTGAGACTAAATTAAATGTTTTATTTGATCAAGATAACATAACCGAATGCTAATGAGGTAACAATTATTTTATTTATTTCTGTTTTCTCTTGAGGATTTCACAAATACCTATAGATTTCTTCCAATATTGCTCTGACACCACTATCCACACTCTTATATCTCACTGGGATGCTTGGTTCTGTCTGTGTGTAAAGTTAGTTAATTAAATCTTACCACAATGAAACATTTGCATCAATTATAACAGTCTCTTTAGAGCACTCACATTATGAACAAAATGGGAGACATCAAGCATATTGGAAATTACACCACTGACTTATTAGATCTTAAACCCCAACACAGTGTATTACCTACCTGGTTTGTAATGATCTCTCTTGCAGTTTTTACATCATCTATGACTGTTCAGGAAATTGTTGCTGTAGTTTGATCTCTGGAAACAGCAAAATAGTTCTTAGATAATAAGTGAAAAATACAGTTAGAACTGTAATAGCTACAAAATTAATCGAGGGCAAAGCAGAAACCCTGTAAGCTTAGACATTTATCAATAATGCTAGTATTTTGAATACTAGAAATGCAACTCGGGTCTTCCATATATAAGGGATATAGAGAACTTTCACAATTTTTTCTGGAACCTGATCAAAACTGCTTGAGAAACATCCACACAAGGATAGAATAAGCTGGCAAGATTTCTTTATCCTGGAATAAAGATGTGGAGAGTGTATAGTGAATGAGTTACAGTAAGTAGTGTGCAGAAGGGAAAGATAAAACAATAATTCTCCCTTCTTTATTCAGAACAAGTGGGTACCCAAGGAAATTGCTGGGTAACAGCAGTAAACCAATTTTTTAAGATAATACAAATTCAATTCCTTCTTGTGGAGTGTTACTGTGGCCAAAATTATAAATTGATTAGAATATATATATATATATATGCATTAGAAAAGAAATTAGTAAGGTCCAGTGATAGACAGTCCACATGCAGGTGTTGACCTGGGCATCTTTAAACTGCTTACTTTCAGAAACTGTGTGAGAGAAATTTAAAAGATGAGGAGCCATAGACCATAATGTAGTTAAGCACTTGCTGTTAGCTACTGTTGTAAAAAAAGAGAATCTTTGCGTGCATCCTTGGTGTGATTCAACATGGATGTTTTTTATACGCGCTAGAGCATAGATTCATCAATATCTTTAGCTGTCAGTTGCATGTCAAGACTTGAGTTTGGTGTCCGATGTGATGCATTATAACATAAAGTCTCTCTTAATGACTTAAGGGAGATCCTGGCTCTTACAAAAGCAGGAGTGTTTGCCAGAATAAGAATGGATTTAATGTCCACAGAACTAATTAGAATAAAATAGGATGGCTTTTATAGACTTTCCCTGTCAGAGCATCGAATTCTCCAGAGTGCATCACAGAGTAATTGTGCAGATATGAGCAGTGTGATAATTGTGTCAGCGTGTGGTGCTTCCCTGGGTACTCACCTGCAGCCCTTTGTGCCCTCTAACTGGGGAGGCTGGCCAAAATCCCCAGAAGGACTCCTTTTTTCCCTCTAATCGGCAAATAAAGACTCTTTACTTACCCCTTGTCCTTTAGTTATTAAATTTAGCTTGAAATACTTTCAATGGTATGCTCCTGAAACTATGCTCCAGTTCAACACTGTCTCGAGTTGAACCATTATTTTTAACTCACGAAAGTTATTATGCTCAAGCTGTAGACTGTGAGGGAATTAGTAAAAAAAGACTCAGTTTTCTCAAAAGATGTCAGGTGTGATGATGTGGCAGATACCAAAAAGAAGCAAATGTCATGGAGTTCTGCTGATACTCACAGCCACTACTTGGGAAAGCAGATTCTCTACCCACGACAGAAATGGTTTCAAGGTGTTTGGGCAGGTGGTACCCAAAACAGCACTACAGGCACAGAAGAATCCAATAGAATTTGAATTCAGAATTATATTAATGATTCTTCTGGCACCAAATATATCTTTTTGCAAGTAATTTTGCTTCCTTTATATAAATGACATAGCACTACATTTAATGCATGTTGGCTTCATTTATGAAACCAAAACTATGGTTTTTCCTGAAGGGTGAACGCTGTTAAACTTCATTTTTCAGTGTCAGAAATAAGTCTACTATCCTTATGATTACTATGGGAGAAATTTATTTATTGACATTGAAAAATAAAATATAGGTATTAATATTTATGTATTTTTTACACACCATGATGGGAAAACATCACCAGACATACATAAGAAGCAATGATGCTTTCCATTGCAAAATATACATTAACCTAGTAAAAAAATCAACTATTTTTGGATAGCTATTAAAATAATAAAAAACAAAAACATTTTGTACAGGCACGGAGTATGATATACAAGAAAAGCATAAATATACTTGTGCCTTATTTACTTAAAAAACCTCAAACATTATGGCAACATTTTCTTCATGGAACTTTTGTCATCTGCAATAGCTGTTAACTAAAGACAGAAAGATGGTGAGTGGGGTGGAGAAGAGATATTTTGGGATCTCTTACAAATAGCTTGAATCAATACAAGAGACAGTTTGGAAATACTTGACGTGAATCATAATTGTACATTTCGATCTGTCAGTAACAAGGAATAAATTAACATACTTAACCTGCTCATTTGAAACCAAGAACACTGAAATCACCTCTCCCCTGACCATTTCTCAGATGGGAAAATGATTTCCCACTCCCAATAAAAGGAAGAGACAGGAGAAAGACTGTTTATTCTTTATTTCAAGTACAAATTAAGGTTTTATCCAGAGCATGACATGGTTATTCTATAGCATTTTAAAATCATATAAAACTTGCATGCTTTTTTGCTGCCTCTTCCAAATTAAAAAAAAAAAAAAGAGCTATTTTCAAGGTGATTTTCAACTTCCTAATTTCAAGTGCATGATATTACACTGTAAGCAGTACCAAAGTTCATGGCATTGCCAGATCCTAGAAAACATAAAAATGGTTTTGTTTCTTTTTCTGCATAGCATGGTATCTGTTTAAGATATTTCTCAAATAAATGTTTTGGTCTTTCCTGCATGTTTACATAGCTTATCACCAAATTCGACAAGTGTCTCTGATCATAATTTTGAGAAGCACAGATATGGATCTTTCCTTATTTCTTGTCAAGTCTAAACTGTTTGGAAAGTGGTTAAAGAAATAAAATCAAAGCTAATTAAAGTTAAAAAGTAATCTTTGTTTAGACATCCTTGTCAAAATGTACATTTGGCTGTTAATCATATCCTAGAATAAATATCAGATTTAAGCGCATCAATCAATGTCTTTCTGGTTTAATTTTGACACATAAACAGGATTTTAGTAATTTATAATATTCCCAGTAATTTTATTTTTACACAACATTATTCTGTTTTCCATTAGTCTCTGCTCTTTTAGAATATGCAGCAGAGCTGTAAACTAATTTACACACAGGAATAAATATGACTGTAATTATGTTTGAGAAAGAAAATCACTGTCATGTCTGCTTCTGCTTCCATACTAGTTGCAAAGAGAGAAAATATCAAGGAGAATACAGGGGTCTATAGTATCAGTGACACATAATTTAGGTAGTTATTTCCCTGGGGAAAGGGGTAACTTGGAGGTTGGTCCAAGCTCTCCAGTTGTTGTTAGAGCAATCCCAATGTTGTGGTCTGTCATTTTTTCATTTGGTTTTCTGCTACATCATTTCACTTCTAAAGTTGCCAGATAAAGGCTCTAAATTATTTATGTAAACATCTCAAATTGGGAAGCACTTCAGCTTGTCCTAGTTAATTTTTAAATTTGAATGTGTTACTTTTCCAACGAGGTATTGAGAATTGTTTGTTTTCCTTGAAGCCTCATAAACAATAAGCTGATTTATTAAGGATACAGAGTACCAGTGTCCCTCATGAATGTCTGCTGGGGCTGGGGTGCTCAGTCCTTCTGCTCAGAAGCTTTAACTATTCCAAAGAATTAGGCAGTTTCCTAATAAATATTCTTAATACATCACTCTCTCTTGCTCTTTCGTTTATTCATGCAGTGATTTTCTTCAGTTTCTGTGATTTCCACTGAAATTTGAACTGCTCTTCAGAAACTGTTGTACTGTTTCACATTAGCTTGTCTTGTGCCAAATGAAAACATTGACTAGACTATATTTTGTTAAACTACAAGTTTTTAATGGAAATATTTACCCATAATTCTTCCTTTTCCCAGTTCTTGGAGGCAAGTGAACCTTACATTTTGCTGCAAACAGTGCATGTGGAGTGGGACACGTTTTTTTGTTGAATGCTCTCATCTACATGGTTTGCTGAACGGCAGTCTCCTTCACTAACACAAACTTCTCTGAGGTTAGATCTTTATTACGTTTTCTCATCAAAGTGTGTGCTTGTGCTTTTTTTAACTCTTGAATACAAAATAGCTACTGGTGGTTGAATGCAAATTTTTGTCTAAGCTGTGATTAACAAATTGTACTTTCATCTGCTACTATACAAGTTTGGCAAAATTATAAGCTTTTATGAATGACTCCTCAGAGTCTTAGTATCGAACCTTAAATCGCAGTTGTAATTAAGAAAGTGAGGAAAATGTGAAATCTTTAAGTCGAGCACTCAACTTGCATCCCAAATGGTCTGTAGTTATATGACTTAGAGATTTAAATCCAACGCACAGATGATAAGATGCTATTTTATTTGCACTTTTAAAGACAACTCCTTTTAAACTGCAGTGTAAGGTGTGCAATATTCCAGTATAATGACTTACCTTCAAGCAAAATGTTATGCACTATGTAGTTACACTCTTAATTAAAATATGTTCATGAAGCATATCATCATGACTTTAAGTCTGTATTTTAAAAATGGTTTTGTTTGATGTGTAACATGGTTTCAGGCTATTTCTATAGTAATAAATTATACCACTGTAACACAATACTACTATTTTTATGCAATTTACTATCAATATCTTTTCCTCTTTGTACACTTCCACCTAAAAAGACTGGTTGTGATTATGAATGCTCGACTGTCTATGTTTCATCTTTTGGGTTTAGCACTAATACTTTTTCCTAGTCTCTCCTACATGGTCTCCTTCCTAGTCTCTCCTACATAAATTTGAGATGCTCTTTACCACTTGAAATCAAAAATATATACTATAGTGTGTGCTTCAGGTAGATAGAGAAGAAAAAAGAAAAAAGAGAAAGAAAGAAAAGGAAATGTAACAAAGAAGGAAAAAATCCCACATAATGACTTGCATTTTTTTGATCTTGTTATTGTGTCTTAAATATCTTTATCGCCTTAACTAGAATATCTTTAATCTGATGACTTAACATGAATTTCCCTCTTCTGCACTACAGAGATTATTACCATTTGTCCTGGGTTTGAGCTAAAACCCAGTCCTATTTAGTGATTTTTACTTTTCAGTTTTAGTTTCTTCTAAAAGGCTGCACTTTCTGCAGCTAGCAGCATGTTTTCGTAGACAGTGCCTGCTACTAGCAGTGATAACACCTGATGTTTACAGTTACTGCCTGAGACTGGGATGCAGACAGGCTCTTGCTTATATTTATTCCGATAGTGACCAAGGCCACTGCTGGGTCTGTGTGCCACGCTGGGGATGACGGGTAGTAAAGGGGGGTCACAAGGAAGTAAAAGGTTGCATGTCCGGGGGGTAATAGACAGGACAGGTGACCAACGAGAGTATTCCATCCCATATACGTCATATTTAGTATAAATTGAGTGATCACGAGAGTTTCTGCCCTTCCTTCTTTGTCTTCTTTCTTTGCCCTCTTCTGCAATGGCCGGCATCCAGAGAGCACTCTGTCCGATCTCCTGCTTTTGATCCGGATCCTGAGTTCCCGAATCCAGCTCCCTGTATCCATCTCCCCGCCGCCGCCGCTGAGACTGTCCTGCTCTGCAGCATCAGTGGTGATTGGTATCGGGGGAGGGAGTCGGATTTGATATCGGGCTATTATCTATAGTTGTATATAGTTCTTTACTTTTATCATTCCACTATTATTTTCTATTATTATTGTTTCATTAAAGCTGTAGTAGTTGTTTTTCTTCTCTAACCCGAAAGTCTCTCTGCTTCATTCCCTTTTCCTTCCCATTTGGGGGGGGGAAGAGGGGGTTAGAGAGCGTCTGTCCGTGTTAGAGGCTGGCCCAGCCCTAACCCACGACACCATTTAACTTATATATTATTTATATAGCACTAACAACATGACAGGTGGGAAAAAATTACGCTCAAAAGGTTACACTTGAAATAGACATCATGAAGATAAGGGATGGTATGTAAATATTAGGATGGACACAGAAGAAGAAAAACATTTGTGTAACAATTGTTGGTTTGTCTCAGTAAACTCAAATCTGTGCAGTTATGTCATTTTAAAAACAAAAAACAAAACCCCAAACTTACACTGCTAGTATACAGTGTGGTCATACAATGAACTTTCTGGCTATAATATCCACTTGCAGCAACTCTCTAGCTGCACGCATTTTGCAGGAAATAAATAGCGGAGTAACCTTCAGACACTATGAAGTTCCTGAGTATCAAGTCAAACACTGACACAGAATTCAAATTGGGTTTTCTTGTTTCCATCTTTAAAACTTCAGATGTGAAGACAGCAATGCTTTAAGAGCTGTTGCTTTGTATTCTTGGTGTATTCGGTGTATCTTGTTTGAGTATTTGATATGAGTAATACCTACACATTTTGTAGTGTCAATAGGAAAATGATGCTTTGCACAGACTGATGTTCCTTCCTTCTCTTTTCTCTTTTCATCTCTGATTGTTAGGCTTGAGGGAAAAGAGAATAATCATCCTTTCTCACCAATATCTGGGTCAATAGTTCGTGTCTTTCAGAAACAGCATTCCAATTTGATGATGTCTGCCATTTCCACCAAATGTTCTACATCCCATATTTAATTATTTTTTTCTTTTTTTTCCCATTTTTTCCTTCGCTCTTACTGATTTTCTCTATCATAACAGTGGAAGCAGATTGCCTTTCTATAGTGTTCAATTCTGCTTTAGTATGGTTAAGGTATAAAAAAGCAGTTTGGAATGAAATTATCAAAATTCTTATTTTCTGCCTTTGTTACCAAAATGTTTCAAAGTGAATGCAGCTTTGCTGTTACAGATTGTATTTGACTTACTCTAAAAGCTTCTACTTAGTATTTCACTTCCCTCAGAACTAGTTCTAGTAGATTTCTGATAATATAGTTCCTCATTTAATGTATTACTTGGAGAAAAAAGTAAGACAGCAGCATGTCATGTCTGGCATGTTATTTCCACCTTCCACGGCTGTGGTTGTTGATTTGCAGTGGGTAGAAACTCTGGATGGTCTTAAAATTATTTTCATACCACATGAAGTAATCAAGTCTGTATTCCATATGTCTCACTCATGTTGCTGTTGTTCTTGCTGGGTATTGTATGGTTGTTTAGAATTCCACCCGTGGACTATTTATACATTGAAAAAGAAAATGATTTTGATACAGCTGATAGGTGTGGGGACATAAGTCTCCCCTACTTACCCATCTTAGGTGTGTTGAATTGTCACCTGCTAGCACTCTCTGACTGAATGGAAAACTCAGGCTTCTAACTTGTGGTTAGCCAAACTGTATCCAAGTGTTCTGACAGAGATGTTGTGTTACCTGTCCTCTTTGGACAGGTAATACAAATTATATATGCAAAATTGTCTTTAAGATTCTACAGGTTTCTTGTCTGCCATCCACTCATTCTTGTTTGTACTGTACTACTTTAAAATTCCAGACCCGGTTATCTGTAATCTCCATTCAGTTCTTGTCTGGAGCTACACTGAAGAATTTCTGTCTGTATTTTTAATCTTATTTTACATCTAAACAGACTAAGACTTTTCAATTTTTGTTAAAAGAAAAAAAGGACTGATGGAAATTTATGGTGGATTTTTTTTTTCCTCTCAGTTTTATTATTGCCAGGTTGGTTGGTTTGTTTGTTTCTTGTTAAACATGTCTTACTCTCTCTATCTGCCTGCACTGGTTTTGCCTGGAACAGAGTTAATTTTCCCCCCAGTAGCTGGTACAGGGCTGTGTTTTAGGTGTGTGCTGGTCACACTGGCATGGTTTCATTACTGCTGAGCAGAGCTCACAGAGTCAAGTGCTCCTCCGCTCCTCAACCCACCCCACCAGCGCGGAGGCTGTGGGTGCAAAAGGAGTTGGGAGAAGACATGGCCAGGACAGCTTTCCCATTTCACTTTAGACCCACCATATTACTGTCCCTGGAGACGTATGAATGAAGAGCCTGTCAAAAACCAGTCAGATTTCAGGCAGTATAAATTCATAGAGGATATCTCCCATCTAAGTCTCGGGAGGTCACAATGAGAGTTCAGCTGGGGTCAAGTTACAGCCGAGTGTCTGGCCAACAGGCGTGAGTGGACAACAGGGACCTTGTTGCTTTCTTGTAAAGCTTTTTTTGGTTGGTTTCTTCTCACAGAATAGTTGAAGTTGGAAGGGACCTCAAGAGGTCAAGTGGTCTAACTTCCCTGCTACAGCCCTCTTGCACAGATGGTTTCCTTTGCAAACCCTCTGACACAGAAAGGATAATGAACTGTACTGAGATATTGCTAAAGGCAAACAGTTACATTTATTGTCCATGCTGCTCGTTTAAGAATATTTTTTGTGTAAGCTAAATTTTATTCAAGAAAAAATAGTGTCCAAAATCACTTGAAGAAATAATATCCTTCATAAAGAGGAAATAAAATGCCTTACTGTAAAACAGCAAGTAGTTTTTAAACCTTTATTTACTTCTGTAGTCTATATACTTCTGAAAAAAAAAATCTCATTTTATAGAGAGTAGGCAAATTAGTATGAGCAAGCTGCCAAAATGAGATTAATTTCCTGGTTGTTTAAATGAACAATTTCAAAAAAATAAGTTGTGATTTATTCTGGAAGTAAGACTTTTGAGAGGTACGGGATATTCAGCTCTTTAAGCGATATGTTGGAGAGGAGACACATACTGCACAATAACTTTATAAATAAAACATCCACAAGTGTGGACACTTCAGAAACAGAACCTGACAAAATGAAATTTGTGCTGAAATTCCTTTTTCATGCTTTATTTCTTAGTCTGCATAATGACCTGATGTGTTATCACAGCAACCTGTAAGAAACTGAAAGGAATGAAAAGCCTTTTAGAAACATCGGGCTATTTATTCAGTGTAATTTTAACTGGTGCTTCATATTTGAAGAACAGCTGGGAGGCAGAGCATTCAAAATGCAGATAATTTCTGGAAATTTCTTATGTAACCTATCATCTAATATGTTGCTTTTTCCTTACTTCATCTATTCTCCTTAAAGTAACACCAGCTGAGTGAACCTCTTTTCAAAATATTTCAATATAAATTTTCAATATATTGTCATACTTAAGATATGCAGGCAGTAAATTAGAATATCTGCTGGAGACCTAATCATTCATACATAATGGAAAAGATTTAGTTTTCTATGCTGTTCATTCAATTATTTACATCCCAAGATGGGAGCTTGCTCATCAAGCTCGTCCGTCTTTATTTTTGCCTCACCAAGATGTGAAACTCAGAAGTCTAGGAGGCAGGATAAGAATGATGATTGCAAAACTTCCTTAAATTTCAATACAGTGGTTTAAAATGCCTGATCCTTAGATGAACTGAATACAAGACACAGCTCTTGCAGTTCAGTTTAAAAGCCTGACAGATGGATTCATACAGGGTAGAAATAGATCCCAAGGCAAGGCAGAAGAATTTAAAGCAGTTTTAACTTATAGAGTTTATTTAGACTAAGTTGTGTTTGGAAGCATGAAGATAAGTCCAGGAAAGTCCCAAAGAGAGAGGAATTTGGTGAAATTACCAGTTACTCCATGCAGGAAGAAAAGAGAATCAAAATAGCTTTAGTTTTCTGGAGGTCACCTAATACAACCTTCCCTGCTCAAGCAGGGCCACCTAGAGCTGTCTGCTTTTTAATATCTCATTTAATATGCTACGAGGCAAGGCCATCCTCTCTTCACAAGGCTCCTTCCCTCATGCGTAATTGGGCCAAGGCTGTTTGAGGTATCTGTTTCCTGCTTCCCTCTACCACGTTTCATTTGGCACTTACCAGTTTGCCTCACAGGGCCGGAAACCAGTCTTATTTTTGACCAAGCTGGGCATTTGTAAAACGCCAAGAAATGCTGAAGGCAAACATTCACACATCTACCTGCTACACTAACTTCTAATATGTATTAAAGAGTCACAGTCAACAAAAATTTTTTGTAGTGGTACTCATTCATTTTTTTTTTCATTCTACTCACTCAGGACATCCACAATTCCTCTACTCATCTCCAAGGAGTTCTAATATTCAGATATGTGATTTACTTGGGGACACCAGAGCCTATGAATTATGGAGAAAGAGGAAGAATTGTGAGAACAATCTTTCTGCTTGGAACTAGAAAATAGAGAAGGAGTCTTTCTTTGCTTCTGATTATAGAATCATAGAATGGTTTGTATTGGAAGGGACCTTAGACGCCATCTAGTTCCAATGCCCCTGCCATGGGCAGGGACAACTTCCACTAGAGCAGGTTGCTCAAAGCCCTGTCCAACCTGGTATTGAACACTTCCAGGGAGAGGGCTGCCACTGCTTCTCTGAACAACCTCACCACCCTCATAGTAAAGAAATTCTTCCTAATGTCTAATCTAAATATACTCTTTTTATTTTGAAACTATTACCACTTCTACTGTCACTATACTCCCTGATAAATTGTCCCCATCTTTTCTGTAGACTCCTTCAGGTACTGGAAGCCCACTAGAAGGTGTTCTCAGAGCCTTCCCTTCTCCCGGCTGAACAATCCCAGCTCTCTCAGCCTGTCTTCATAGGAGAGATGCTCCAACCCCTGGTCATCTTTGTGGCTTCCTCTGGACCCAAAACAGGTCTCTGTCCTTTTTGTATTGGGGGCCCCAAAGGAACTTGCTGAAGGATCTTGTTTCTGTTCAGGTGGAAATTCTGATGATATCACACACAAAAATAATACCAGTGGAATAATCTTTTAATGGAGAAATTAAAAGTTCAGAGTCTCTTTCAGCATGAAGCACATAATCCTTGTTACAGTCAAATCTCCTGAGGAACAAAAAAGAGGAATTGTGTAAAGAAAGGAGAGAAGAGGTGCTGCAGAGCAAATTAGGGATGTAAAAATCCATTTGAGACAGAAACAAGAGTGAAGAGAAATGAGGAATGATGAAGACTTTACTGGGGCAGTGATCCCGAGGAGCTGATTGTACATTTTAGAGCAGTCTCTGCATCCTGAGCACCTGATGCATGCAGAAATGTGCAGCCATTTTGAAAAGTAGAGGAAAGAGCCCTCCTCTGAAATGTCATGTAGCATTTCCACAAAAATTGAAAGCTGGTCCATAATCAGCATGGTACTCACCTGTGAAAAACAGTAAGCTCAGAAATATCTTTTTATATGTTAATCCATCCTGAAGCAGGTTCCTATTCTATCCTGGTAGCTGTCGTAAAAATCAGCAATGACTTTTTCAAACAATCTTCCCAATTAGCTAGAAAAGGGCAACTAAACTGTTAGCTGAACTTCACTGAGCAGATTTTGCTCTAGTAACATTTACTTTGCATTTCGTGTGCCCTTACTGTACGCTTGTTCAGTATGTTAAAAATCAAAAGAGAAAAAAAGAAAGATAATTACATTTGCTGTTAAGGTATTGCAAATACAGTGCCGTGTATTCCAGTATATAATGAGAATTACCCTTAGCATGGTAACAGAAGAACAGTAGCTTAATCTTCCAATAATACAACACAAAATTTTACCAACTCTAAGAGTCAAAGTTTAAGTTTTCTTGGAACTCTTGTCAAAAGAAATAAAGAACAGCTATACATAGAAAGAAGGAAAAAAATTGGTTGATTTAGATATTGTCAGCCTTTATCTGTTTTTGAGAAACCAGTCTAGTTTCTTGATAGGGTGGCTCTCCTTTCTTTGCCGGTGTTCGGATTTTAATAAGTCCTATAGTTATTAGAAAACTCTCATGCCTCTACCAAACACTTCCTTAAGTTGTACATACAACTCCTGTTTCTCTTCAAGACTTGGTGCTGAAATCTGCAGTACTTTCCGGCCAGTGGTGCTACCATATCAATGCTTATGAGTTTATTATGTCTTTATTAATGAGTTATTTAAAGCATAAAGACTTCATAGTGCTGATGATCAGCTATATGATGAATCTGGTCATTTCTGACAATTAGTACTCCCTAGTTTGATGTTTATTTATAAAAATAAAGAGAATATGAAATGTTTACTTTAAATACTTCTTTAAAAGTTGTGTATGCCTTACCTGTAAGAGGGTTGATATGTCATTACATGTTTAATATGTTAAAGGTTAAATGTTGTAACATTTTAAGTGTTTTAAGCTTTCTTCTTCAAACTTACATAGAAAGAAAAATCTAGTATATAAAGCATATAACTACTTTTTTTATCTGATGTCTTGGGACACATTATTTCATTTTTAATATCTGAGTAAAGACTAAGAAAACAAATAGAAATTCCACACAAAAAACTTTCAGATGCTACTCAGTCAATGCTGCTTCTATTTCATGCTAGTTTTGTTTGCATTTGTTTACAAGTGCTACTGCAGAAAGAAATCCTAAACGTGGTGCCAAATCTGGTGTTTAAAAAGTATTTTCAAAAATGTCAACAATTTTTTCTCTAATTTAAACAAATATTATGTGATACATAGGTGTCTCTTTTCCTTTTTTGTTCTAAACCACCCTCACCTACTTATTTGGAAGATTATGACAAAATATTATTTCAATATTTCAGAAATATCACTTAACATTTGCTAAGTGTCTCCAGCTCTGGTTTTGCCATTGTGTTGCTGATAGTGGCCCTGAAGGTATAGTTCAGTGATTGCTAGTCAGTTTATTGTAAATAAACCCGTGAACTGCTTTAATCCTTATCTGACTTAAAACACTTACGCAGTTTTTCCTTGTGACACTATAGCTAATATTATTTCTTTTACTGCTCCTTAAATACATTCAAAGTAATATTCTGTATAGCTCCACATAATTTTTGGAGGACTGCTGGTCTTTATTCTGCAATTTTTCAAGAATCTAAGAGGATACATATATTTCCAAACATAAACAAATTATCTCATATACAAGAAGTGCAATTCCTATCACAGCACTAATGTTTATCACTTCTCACAGAATTTTTTTATCCTGAAACCTTACAAAATATTAAGATTTCATTCTTGAAATTTGAAGGTGGTCTATCAAAATCAGTCTTTGATTTGTCGTGTTTCCTCCTTGTACTCAAAAATTATATTTTTTACTCCAAAAACATTAAGAATTTCTGAGGTGAATTTCAACATTGTCCTCCTGTGTTGCAATACATTTTAGATTTTACAAAGTGAAAAACAGTGTATATGTTTGGTGGTTGAGCGCACATGCTTTATCTTGCTCTGCACTGAAGTAGTTCGTGACCCTTGTTCCCTGCTAAGTGTAGGGTAAGTGTGCAATCGCTTGAAATACTTGTGATTGAACTCAGCATGTATAGCTCCAAACTACTAAAGAAGAAACTGATTTTTACTTTAAAATACATATCACAAAAAATGCTCCACATTACTTTCTATAGCAGGCAATTGTAAAATGTCTCTCTTCTGACCCATCAATAAAATGTTAGGGTTGCTTCTGAAATTCTGTCAAACAATGCAATATGTTGAGCTTCCTTAGGTGACTAGCAGTGGGAAGGTTTACAACCTATTCTATGTTGCAAAATGGTGTAAATAACATATGCTCTAACCTCATATTTGCTGAGGTTTTTGCTAAGTTTTCTCTTTTAAAAATCAAAATTATTTTGTAAGTCTAGTAGTATTTATTTATTCATGATTAAGTTTGGGGAGCAGTTCAAAGACAAATCCCAACATATGCATCACCCTATGCTGGTTCAACACAGTCCCTCGTAATTCCCTTCAATTCCTAGATTTATTCATCACAACAGTAGTTACTAAAGTGATAGAGATGATCATAACCCCTGAAAACATAGATATTATTTTTTGCATTTCATGTGCACTTTATTCTGAAAGTGTTTGCCGCTTTTGCCAGTTAGTGCCTTTCTGATATTTGTGCCTTTAGAAGTCTCCTTCAGGGTGAACAATTTAAACTCATCTTTTAGTAAATGGAACAAACACAGAAAACTTCACTCATCTTCAGATAACTTGTTTTAGTTAAAGTCTTGGTTTTAGCTGATTTGACATTTTACCATTCATAAAAAATGTTTCTCAATGACATGTAAATGTAAGGATAATCTGCCAGGTTCTTCTTCGTAAATGTAGTTCTGATCCTGGTAAAATGAGCATAATCTTCAGATTACATACATCTTCAAATTTGCTTTTTTTACTAGTTATTATATGCAGATTTACTTTTTCCATTATTTTTTTTTCCTGAGACATTTAGGTTTAGAACATTTTTTCCCCTGCATTGATTTCAGATTCTATTACTTACTTTCATGTTATATAGTATCTGTAATATTGACTGACATAACAATGGAACATCTTCTCTTTTCATCCTCCAGATCATGCTGAATATCTGCTCTCTCTGATTAACTGTTTTCAGGTGAGTGTGAGACATTCAGCATTACATTACTCCACCTGTTTCAGGGTGAAGTCAAAGTTAAGCTTTAGTGAGCACCTAGCTTAGTTCTGAAGAACACTAAAGAATCTTTGTGGTTTTTTGGGCAAAGGTAAACAGTTAACTCAGGTGGTTCAAGAAGTTTTGGGAGTTCAAGTAATCCATTGTGAGGTAAAGTAAGTGTGATTTGTTGAAGTTCTAGCTGGAGGTAAAGATACAGATGTAAAGGTCAAAGTTGTTTTCCTGAAGCGTCGGTTTCATAATCTGCTGATGACTCAGAAACAGAGATGAGGTTCACATTAACTCTTATGTTTAATTGCATTTCATCTCTTGAACAAGGTAAGTGATTGTAAAGCTGTGAGGTTTGTTGTAAAGCCGCATAAACAATTCTTGTTCATCCTGGAACTTACTGTAATATTACACGGATGTTTTTACAAATAGTCAAAGGAAAATGGGAGATCACTACCCAGTTCACTGCAAGAATTAATGGACAATGTCACTGCTAAAATGTAATGAGTTCTGGCATGAGAATTCCCACCATGCAGAGGAATCATTTAGAAAACAACTTGTCAACCCCACATGCTTTGGTGAGTGACCTGCTAGAATATTCATTAGGCATAGCCATTTGCTTGAATATTTCTAGTAGGAACTATTTTTGCATGCAGATTCCTTATGGAAGATCTGAAAATGCATCTTAAATATAAGGAAATGCTTTAGTCTTACATGTTAAAAATCACTTTAATGAATGCGAGCCTGAAAGCAACTTGAGAATACTTGATTTTTAATGGGAGCATGACCTAAGAATTTAAGCCATGGATAATGCAGGCTATTTATTAATCTGATCACAAGCTGCAGCTTCATTGAATATATTTACTGTTCTTCTTACTGAGCATTTTTTGCACGAATTGTAGCCTTACTTTTTAAGACAGTTTTGCACTTTTATTTGAAAGGTTGTTTATTTTTTTTCCTCAGTGGAGCAGTCATCCATAAAATGGTAAACTTGGTAAATATCGTGTCTTTGAGACATCAAGCTTGAAAAGCTTGTCAGCAGAAACAAGTCTTCCAGTTTTCAGACTGTTCCAGCTCACTGGCTGGATCCATGAGGGAAGAACAATTCGAGCATAGGTCAGGATTCCGGTGTCCTTATTTTTGCAGTGAGTTCCAGCAGCATGCTTGCTCTATAGCAATACTTGGAGAATGGCAAAACTGGTGTGGCACAGAGCCACTGTGCATGGAAGGAATGATTTGAGTAGATTAGATGTAAAGGGAAGCATTTGGGTAGCATATACATTAGCTATTAAAAATTTTCATAAGGTTAACTATTCATTAGAGAAGAAATTTGGCCTATTTAACTAAATAAATGTTTAATATGAGATAAAGCTATGGGAAACAAATAAAATAATCATGGGATAATGGAAAATACATTTGAACTATCACACTGAATCCTTACCAGCGAGTTTTTATAGTGGGAAAGTACTAACTCTTACATAGTAATAAGGGAGAAGAGAGTACTGTAGCATATCTCATATAATGAGTTGTGGTACTCAGGGAGATATATTTGGGGTTCTCCTGGCCCACTGAAGAAAACAGGAGACTCTTATTTTAACATATTACCTGCACAGAATATATTTACATCTGCTTCTTAAAGTATTCTTCACAATAGTATCAGATTTCCTATATACCAGGTTCCTTGGAACCTGAATGGATAGACTTTGAATGAAGAAGAAGGTTTAGTCTAGTCTGATTTGGCTGTACTTGCTCTGGCAGCATTATCATCTTCTTTTTGCTTACTTCACAGAAAGTCTTCAAGTATCTGTATATTTCTGGTCTGCAGAATATATAAAATGGACGTACTCAGGCAGGTCTTACTGAGGTTAAAGAAAGGAACACTGAAACTGCGTCACTGTTCTGCCTTGCAGTCTGCGGAAGTCCAGTAGAAATAGAGGAATAACTTAAGTGCAAGCAAGCATTTTCTCTTTCTCGTTAGTCTATGCTTGTTCTTAATTTCTGAAAGCGCTTTCAAATTTCTGTAAGAATGGTTTATGTCCATCTCTTTAACTGCCAAGATAAAATACTCCTCTTTATTCCAAAGCACTTTTGCCTGTCATTAAGATCAACTGCAGTGTTTGTGAAGTCAAGGACTACCAAACTGGAACTGCAAGGCTGATGGTGCAAGGAAGGTTGGCAAAGTCATGGATGATGGCCAAACTACATGTTATTCCCAGGCTTGTTTCAAGCTCTCTTTATTGTGAGCCTTCCTTCTGCTAATTCTTTCTTCATGCCAAACCATGCCACCAGTCAAGTTTCCTCTTCCTTCCCTAATATATTTCTCATCCTTCTATATGAACAAATTTTATCGTGCTTCTGTTGCTTTGCAAAATGGTATGCTGGGTTTTGAGAAGCAGGCCAGAACAGGTGTGGTGGTCTCACTCTTGGATCCACATCTTTTTTCTCTTCTGAAAGAAAACTTTTCTTGTGGTTAACTCCCGTAGGCAGTATTCATAGGAGGCTCTAGGTCACTTTCACAATTTTATTGTTCCAGACCAGTACCTCTCCACCTTGACTGGTGTTCCGATTTACAGTTAAAATGCCTATCTAATCATCACCCAGCTGATCCAGTTCCATAAGCCAGCCAAAAGAAAGAGAGATGAGGAGGTGTACATTGTTATTATTGCCATCAAGGAAAGATCATTATTGGAATAAACATGGCAACTGTCTGATGGTAAACTATTTACCTGCAAAAGAACATGGTGTCATTAAGATACAGTAATAATCATGGAAAGTGTATGTAAAAAACTTGCCTGTTCTAACCAAATAGCAGTTCAATAAATTGATTGCACAATATACAAACTGACATAGGTTCATCTACTAAGCATTTTAAATCTATTAAATTAGGTTTAAAGTGGATACATACATACATATGTGCATGAACTAAGCTGTCAAATATTGAAAGCATAGTTGAAGATCAAAAAAATAGACATTTAAGGTAAGAAACCTTAACTGAAATAGAGAAAAATATTTCTACTTGCCTTCTCTTTACAGGAAGTCACATAGCATTGAAGACTTGTAACGTTGTAACGTAACATGCTACAATGTAGCGATGGTTTAACACCATTCAATGGCAAGGTACATTTCGTTATTTACTCCACAGAGGGCAGGGTCCGTGTTTCCTCGCCTTCACTTACTTGTCTCCACCCAGCAGATTTTGTTTTAATTACCTTTTAAGAATCCTATACCTGAAACCAATTGTTCTATAAACCTGTTGGATTCTTAGGTCTGATTGTCCACAGTTGCCTTCTCTGTTTCAGTGTGTGCCACATCTAAAGCTATGCTGTTACAACAGAGGAGGCAACTGTGGATAAGAAGGAATTGGAGTGAAGACAACACATTTTAGGGTGGAAGTCTCCAAGGAAATGCAAGTACAGCCTCCAGCAAGAAGACACTTTCAGATGCAAGGTAAAAGAATAAAAGTTTTTTTAATACAACCAAGGTGAAATTCTTGATACAGCAAGATTTCACAGATATTAATGAAAACAGAATGTTGCCAAATTCCCCAGGGTCAAAACTGGCTACATGCATCTAACTTGCTTTTAAATACCTAGAAATTAGAATTTGAGTTTCAAAAGCATTTCAAGAGGGTTGGCTTATAAATTTATTAAATCACTCTCTATGTTTCTTTTGGGGAAATGGTCCAAAATAGCTCTCCTGATTTAAGTTTCTAGAAAAACATGCTGTCTTTCTTTTCTGAGCTTTTTCTTCTTTCAGCTGAAATGTTTTTCTGAAGTGAATTCTCCCAAACTGAAAAATTAATTTCACAAAAAAGAAAGAAATACACATACAAGGAGGTAGTGAGAATAGCTGCTTTGCTTTAAACATCTGTGTGAGCGCAATTAAGGTCACGTGCAGGCATCAGCAAACTCATATGTGAGCATCATGTGAGTGTGCCGGTTTCAGTTCTCAGTTAGCTCTTGACTTTTACCACCAAAGTTATAGCTGCAATACAAATCTTATTTGAAAGGCACTGACCTAGAGAATCTCACATTAGAAGCCTACAGTTCATCAGTGGAGTTTCATAAAAGCTGTGTGCTGGATCGCCCTTCGCTGGCCGCCAGACACCCACCCAGCTGCTCTCTCACTCCCCCTTCTCAGCAGGACAGGGGAGAAAATAAAACCAAAGATCTCATGGGTCAAGATAAAGACAGGGAAATCAACTACTGTCACGGGCAAAACGGATGGGAAAAGTAATTTAAGTTATCACCAGTTAAAATAGAGCTGGATGGTGAAAAACAAAGACAAAAACTATAACTGCCTCTACCAAAACAGGTCCTCTCTTCTCCCCCTTCCTCACACTTTTCTCCTACTCCAGCGCAGGTCATTCCCACAGGCTATAGTCCTTCACAAACTGTTCCAGTGTGGAATTTTCCACAGACTGTAGTCCTCTAAGACAACCATTCACCAGTGTGGGCTGTCCATGAGTAAGAGCTCCTACAGAAAATATCCCCATTTCCCACACGCTGTCCTCCAAACTCTCAATATTTTAGCGTGGTTTGTCAGCTGATGATGGTACTGTCTATTTATCATTTTGTATATTCCATAGTAATAAAATATGGCCTACAAACACATCATCATTATCAGGGTCACAAAATACTGTTTCTATCAAAATATCTCATCAAAGAGATTCTATTGAAACTGAAGTTGGTGAAATCCCATCTTTACACTGGAAGCATATTTGCCTAGTTCACTGTAATACAAATTTGTTGCTGTGGGTTGTCACATCATTCTCTGAGTAAAAATGTTAATCCACATATTACTGAAACCCCATTCTCAAGGTGAGTCTGCTGTTGATTAAATCTGCTCAACTGAAGGTACTTCTAAAAAAGAAGCAAATACAACTTAAGATTTGGATCCAGGTTCTGTTCACTTTATGATTGTGCAATCCTCATACTCATTCCCAAACATTACTCTTTGTCCAGCACATGAAGGGACTGTTGAATCTGACTTAGTCTGATCATCCTGAATTTCATTACAAATATTACCTGTTATGCCTTTTCAAACATAATTAACTTCATATTCCTGTCTTTGTTTTAAGCAAACTTGAAGGTTTTTACTTGTGCAGAAAATAAAGAAACAGAGAGTTAGGAAATGCTAGAAGATGTTGTAAGATCTTTGGAAATAGTCAAACCTTCCTAAAGTTTCAGGATGTTTGTGATAATAAGCACATCTAAAAAAAAACCTAATTATACTATATTGAAAAAACATGTCCTCTGAATTTCTGCAAGCATTTCTCTGGGTTCGTCAGGGTTCTTTTGTCAAGAGGAGGCAAATACGATCATTCTTTTGGTGATTGCTTAATATTTTTACAAAGATTTTTGTGTGAATAGCAGATGATCTTCTGTTTTTTCTTCTATAAAACTAAGGAATGATATGTGTTCATCGTCATACCTGAGGACGCACTATGGTTTCTCAACTGGGTTGCCTTTGGTGGAAGGCCAGCAGACATAGTAGATTAATGAACTCCTTGTAAGTAGTCAAAATACTGTCCTGTCTGCATGTCTGTTGGAATCAACTTGAGTCCTGCTGATGAGAGCTGGAGTTCAGTCAATGATTAGTGTCCTTTCCAGGAACCTTTAAAAAGGGTGATTAATCAGCTGGATGGGGCAATCACCTAGTTTTTATCACATAGCTTTGTTAGGTCAGAAACATTACAAATAAATACAAAAGACTTAGATAATACATGCTTTAAAAACTCATCAAGATGAAAATAGGCTTTCAGGCTTTTTAATTTCCCCTACTAAACAGTGCCCCTGACAATCTTCTTCCTTTTTCTGCATAAATTGCGGTCCTATATAGTTTCATCAGCTTAAATCCATAGGCATAGGGTCATTTACGCAATCATTCAATCTTTTGTTTCCTAGGTAACAGACTCATCAAGAGATGGAATATGGCCACCCATTTTCTTAACCTCTATTATTTGTTCTCATGCTAATCCGTATAATTCATTAGTTTCTGTCTCCTCCTCTTTCCTCTTTACACTCATTTTATTTAGTTGAATGTTGAATAGAACATTTATTTAGCCCTTGTACAGAAAATAGACAAGTATTTAGATGAGAACATTTAAAAAGTGACAAATGAATATACTACAGAGTGCAGGTGAACTACAGGTAGACCTTTTTTTCCTTTTATTCTGAGAAAAGGAAGAAACATGTCTTTGCAATATTTAACAGCTCAGCAGGTAATCTGAGCAAAAGTAAAAACCTGAAAATGTCTTTTCTTTCTTTGTTTCTTTTAGATCAATACATAGATTTTAGAACCATCCTTTCAGTAATTAAATTTCAATTAACATTTGCAGTTGAAAATAATAGTAAATTAAATCTGGCAATCACATTCTATATCAAATCTAAATGTTTTTAGTACTTGGAAAAATAATTTGTCCTCTATACCCAGATAAAGATGCATATTTTATGCTACATCAAAAAAAAGCATAATAGTCAAATCTACTGAATTATCTGTTTGGTGTTGATACTTTTCGATAAGATGATGCTATCCATATTTTTAAAATATCCCTAAAAGTTATCATTTGCAACTTTATGTTCCTGATCAACACTTGTCAATGTTCCCAGAGAACACTGGTTTTTTTGTCTTATCATTTAACAGCTCTTATTCTCACGACACAAAGCCTGTGATTCCTCTGCTGATAGGTTGGCAAGGTCATGTTAATTGCTCCATGACAAATCTGCAAAAAGCTATAAAGCTTTGACATACCTGTGATCGTCACTGTTGCGCATCCTCTCCTAAGAATATATTGTAACTAGTTTTATGCTGACCAACTAGTTTTATGCTAACTATGGAAAATCAGATGCAGCTAAACCAACCTGAAAGTGATGTAACACAATGGTGAATCAGGCCTTTTGGATTTCTCTCCAGCCTTTTCATTTTGGACCACAATCCAATTATTTTAGATGTAAGCACATTAATTGCAGGTATGAAAAGCCCAAATCGTGTTCTCTAAATTTCTTCGAAGAGAGTGACTCACCCAAACCAAATTAAGCTTTAGCACAGAAGAGACATGGAGAACATTAGCTGATATTACTATTGATGAATACAGATAATTATGTTATTCTACTGTGCATTGAAATAACTTCTTAACCATGGGAACCCAGGAAGCAAGAAAATATCGCTTCCCAAAGATTTTAGTTGTAATATAAATATTCTTTCAGATTGAATAAGGAATAAAATTAGACGTTTCAAAGAATACAGAACTGCATCAAGACTTCCCCAAAAGGGATAAAAAAGCTTGATTATGAGATATGTTTTCATCTCCAAACACATATGAAAATAATTTTACTTTATTGCATCGTATTTATGTAACAGTCAGATCATGCTTTGTATGTTCCTTTTACACCTGTAGTTAAGATTTTCATTTTTTTCTGTCTTCTCTGAAAAACTGCAAATTGTCTTAGCAACACCTAGGATTCAGTCAGGATAGGGACTGCTGTGAATGACACTACTGCTGAATAACACCAGCGTGAATGAGCTGCTGTCTTGCAGTGTCACGATTTACAACCTACAAATTTTGATCAATGAGGGATGTCTTGTCAGAGTATAGAGTATCGTCTATTATAATTTAGAGTTCATAATGTGATCCACTTCCCAAGTTCACCTGGAAGTTCTTTTTAACAAATACTCTGATAATCAAGGCACTTAATCCATAACCAATGCACATGAACCCTATTGCTTTCTTCCTCTGTCCCCTCTAGTTGAGGTTCCTGTACTGCAGGTTCAGTTAAGAAATTTCAGCCTTTAAGCCTAACTCTAAGAGCTGTTTATAGTACACAGAGAAACTCTTGCACCTCTTTGCCACAGCCTCTTTCACTAGACAGAATTACCAAATTTCTGAGTCTCTGATTCAGGGTTCTCAAGGTCCAAAGAAAGACATCAAAAAGCTGTGCAGATCATGTCTCTTTTTCATGGAGATGCCCCTGAGAAGCCTACATGTAATGCCACAAGCTGAGTTTGAAGTTTATGGATCATTTACAGAAACGAGGGACTACATAGTTCAGAGGGACAAAAAAATACTTCCCTTGGACACATTTGGATAAAGTGAATATTTGTTTCCTAATTAGGGAAAAGAAAGCAGACAACAGAAGAAAAGAAAAGAAAAAACTACAACAACCAGAAAATGCCTTTCTTTTTCATTCCATAACTATTTATAGCTATTCTTAAGTACTATATCCTCACATTTATTATATAGCTTATTATCTTACAAGGTTTGTTAAACAAAATGTTCTAATATTACATTGTTATTTTCAAATAATAAACATACCTAAAACCATTTAGGCAATCTATTAATCTATTTGTTGTCCTGTTTCAAGCCTGCAAATGATATTCTTAAAATACCTGAATGACTAACGAGCTTTTAAAAATTCATGTCAACCATCTGAAATATCTGCTCAGGAAAAAGATTTTCATTTTGTTCTGTATTGTAACAATTTGCCTGGAGCATAGATTTGAATTTTTCAGGTTATAATCTATTACTGGTGCTGCCTTCTGAAGCATTGAGGGTGAAACTTTCCTAGAGGTCTCTAAATATATCTGTTGACATGTATGTTTTGGAGAGGGTTGATTTTTTTAGAGTATAACTGTAAATAATTACAAGCATTCTATTCAGGTAAAGTGTAAACTAGTAAGACAAAGGAATTTTCCCGGTGATTCTTGAGCAAGCTGTCATTACAGGACAGCAAGCTACCAGTCCTGACTTTCTAACCATTTCCTGCTACAGTTTAACTTTACCTTGTATTTACTTTTTAAATTATCATCAAGGTTTTAAAGTTTCACCTCACAAAGACAGGCAAAATGTTATGGCAAATAACGACAATGATGTGGGATGTTTTTTTCACAAGGAGGAAGAATACAAAAACTGAAGTGTATTCAATCCCCTTCCCCTCAGCAGTGTACTGGCAAAGAGCAAAATTCAAAGCATGATGGTATGTAATGAAGAAACATTTCTTATTTACCTACATGCTGTAGACGTAAGACCAGGTTCTTTTATCAAAGATGAGCATTCCCCACGTATGTGATGTTGGGCAACTTCCCCTGCTCAGGTTTGAGAAATAGCTTGCATTCAAGCAAAGGGAATAACATACTCAAACAGATGCTCTCCCATGGAAGGATTTTGTGGATATTACTCTGCTGAGAAGCAACCTCTGGAACTAAGGAGATAAAAATTCTTGACAGACAATAGGCAGATCATTTGCTTTTTTCCTAGAAGTATATTCCCCGACCTCTCACAAACACTGAGTAAAGAAATCAAAGCTCTATTGTGTGCTCTCAGTTTGATTCAAATATGTTGACATTAACTCATCAAAACTCTCTGACCATGTTCTTTTACATGTTCTACCCATGAAGGGTACAATATTTAATAACAGATTACTTATCTGAAGACAGTCAACGTTACATAGGAGCTCTGATTTAATAAAGTGGTACAAAATTTACTGAAAATACAATACAAATGTAAGTTACACAAGGCAAAATGCAGCAATCACAATATACAGTTCAGTCACAGTACATGTGATTGCCATTACTGGTCTCTATAAAATGTTCCCCATCACAGTGCTGGGCACTTCAAGTCACCAGGAGTGAAAACATGGGTTGAAGCCAGCTCAAGCCCACTTCTCTCTTCAAAAATTCACTCTGACCAAGCTGATCTGGCTACCTCAGGGAGACATTGACACCACCAGCTGATCCATTCACCTGTCTAAATCAAAGGCCACCTCCCGGTCCCCTTTGTGGTGAGAAAAAGTCAGGTCCTTTGCAGTATTCTCAGAGTTTCATGAGCACGTTGTCCTTGCCCATCACTATTGATCTTTCTTCCATTGTCAGGGTTTATTCAGTGAGTCACACTCCACTTCTACAGGTTTAGTCGGTGACGGACGTCTTGAAAACAAATGAAGGGCAACGAGAAGAATGGTATAAAACCTAAAGCCTTTGTATGTCAAAGGACAGAAGAAGATGAATACAAAACATGGGTGAATATGAACTGTGAGAATTTCAGTTGAAAATGAAAGTGAATGGAGCACAATTTTATTTGCCAAGACAAAAGAAATAATTTGGAAATAATGCAATTTTACCAAAATTCACATCAAAGGGAGTACATATTTTATATCTTTAAGTCCTTCTAGGAAAGCAATACTAACTGTAGTCTGTAAATGGGTTTCTGAAGCAACCTTTTACATTCAGAAATCTACTGAGTTTATTAAACATATTAGAATTAATAAATAGCATCATCTTCATGTGTCAAAATAGCAATTTTATCTTCTCTTATTTATGACTAGATTTTTTCATTGCAAAATGACTGAAATAGAACATTAGTCAACTTTCATAAAAATATCTGGTAATTTGAAATAAATAACGAGTAGCATACACTGTATCCATATATGCTGGTTTTAATTTATAGTGCAGGATATCTTCCAGGTTCAGAATATTTTGTGTCATCTAACCATGATTCACAGAAAACAGAGATTTCCCCTGACGTTTCTTTTAATATATATAGTGCATATTCCAAATACTGTGATACTTGTTGCAGCAAATATACAGGGACTACTGAAACTAATGTGACAACTGATTTCTCCAGCAAGTGTTTCTCATAACTCCAGATCATTCAGGTTTAATTTGCCAGTTGTTTTCTGAAGTTTGAGACAAACAGGTTCTGATACAAAGAAGACAACTGAATGAAAAATGTAGAAGGGAATTAATAAAAATGGAATGAGATTATAGAACTAATTGGAAAAAGGCAATATTGCCAATATAAAAAGGCTATGCATTTCTGTGCAACCTTTGTTCCCACAAGAGTTGTTAGAGGACGTTTTTTCTCTGAAATTGTTTTCAATTCTTCTGCTCTCAGCACATCATGGAAAGTATAATCCTATGCCAAGGCATGTAAGACAGGGAGTTGTAAGAGATAGGCAACATGACTTCACCAAGGTCAAATTGTGCCTGACTAAACTAGTGGCCTTCTGCAATTGAATGACTATATTGGTGGATAAGGGAAAAGCAACTGATGTCATCTGCCTTGACTCCTGTCAGAGACTTGACACAGTCCCACACAACATTGTTGTCTCTGAATGGGAGAGGTATAAATGTTATGGGTGGACTGTTTGATAGATAAGAAATTGGCTAGATGGCTACATCCAAAGAGCTGTAGTCAACGACTCAATGTCCAAGTGGAGATAAGTAACAAGTGGTGTCCCCCAGGGGTCTACATTAGGACTGGTATTTTCCAATAACTTTATTAATTACCTGGGTAGTGGGATAGAGTACACCCTGAGCAAGTCTGTGGATGTCACCAGGCTGCGTGGTGAACTTGGTTCTCTTGCCTCCTAGAGGATCCTTGACAGTCTTAAGGAATGGGCCCATGCATACTTCATGAAGTTCAACAAGTCCAATTGCGAGGTCCTGCACCTGGGTCAGTACAACCTCCAATATCAATAGAGACTTAGCGATGAGTTGTTTGAGTGCAGCCCTGCAGAGAAAGACTTGGGGATACTGGTGGATGAAAAATTGGATATGGCTCAGCAATGTGCACCTGAAGCCTAGAAAGCCAATCACATCCTGTGCTACATCAAGACAAGCATGGCCAGCAAGTTGAGGGAGATGATTTGGCACATCTACTCTACTCTGGTGAGACCTCACTTGGAGTAGTGCCTCCAGCTCTGGATCCTCCAACACAAGAAGGACATAGGCCTGTTGGACCAGGTCCAGAGGAGGCCACAAAGATGAGCAGGGGGGTGGACCATCTCTGCTGTGAGGACAGGAGTTGGTGTTGGTGTTGTTCAGCCTGGAGAAGAGAAAGCTCTAGGGAGACCTCATAGCAGCCTTCCAGTACTTAAAGGAGGCTACAGGAAAGATGAGGAGAAACTCGTGAGTAAGCGTAGTGGTAGGACAAGGGATAATGGTTTTAAATAGAGTCTGAGCATGCACCAAGCAGTAAATGTCCCAAGACGCTGTTAGGCCAATAGGTATTTGTCTCTACACCTCAAAAAAGAATCTTTAGTAGCAACCAACCTCTTTTTTTTCATGTGGCAAATTGATTGAGCATCAGCTGTCTCTGACATCTGCCCTGATGGAGGGTCATCTTCCTTCAGGATTCCCAGGGCAAGGGATCTTGTCTGGTTGTTTGTTTTCATGGGGAATGAGCTGTATTTAAACATCTGGTTCTATAAGTTTATCTTTCAAACACAAGAGATTACGTGTGCAGTTTCTGAAAAGCCTCTAGGACTAGAGGGTAAACAGGATCATAATTCATATATAAATAAAATGCAAAATTTTATTAGTTTCATCACCATTTGTGTTAAACTGGAATAGCCTTAATCTATAGTACGTGCTCCATTGTGAACAGACAAATGGCAAACTGCATGCTGGACATCAAATTTTAAAGCAACATTTCACTTCCATCGGAAAGCATGAGTGTGGAAGAAAGTCACATAAAGGCTTGTATTACTTGTTAATTAAATCTGGACAGATATAAGAAACTTAGAACACATTAACTTTTTAAAAAAATATGGCATTTAAGAAATTATTTTTGTTATTTTAACTGAGTATGCAGAAACTCTGCGGGTTCACACAAGCTAAGCCATAAACAGAATTTACAGTGTTGCACGAAAATTCACTCTGTTTTTTTTCTGTATCGTCTGAAAATACACAAAGTTTAAAGACTTCAAAATTTCTCTGTTGAGTACTAAATGTTCATGTATATCTTCAAGTTACGTTCTATATGTAAGAACAACAAGTGAAAGCAGAATACCATCTATATCTGCAATTAATTTATTTCTGTATGCACCAAAATATGCTTTTGAAAGCTTTGCTTTGGGACACCAGGACAGATACTCTGTGTCTGTGAGATTATAAGTAATATAACCCATGAACGGAAACTCAGTTCACGTAAAAATTTAAATGGCCTCCCCCACTCTAGAAAAATACTGGTTGTCGTGGGTTAGGGCTGGGCCGGCC
>NW_009704372.1:0-7511 GCF_000703405.1 Apaloderma vittatum
AAAAATATATATATATATTTTAAAAATTCAAATTAGGTTGCCTTTCTTTTGAAGAGAGGGAAATAAAGTTCTACTCTTTACTGGTAAACAGTGAAGAATTAAAAAATTTGATTGAAGTTTACCTTTCTAATCAACTGTAACCTCAGTGCAATGAAGCAATTAAAGCATTTTTTCTCTGCTGTCTTCGGTTTTATAATTACTTGTATATATCTGCTAATTCAGACAGAATCACCCTGCAGAGGGAACGAATCCAGAAGATAACAACAAGCAGAAGTTTTTACGAGGTTCCCTCTGAGAATGTTTCCCCACATGACTACATTAATGTATGCAATCAATATTAAACTGTATATCATGCTTCCAAGCCTTTCCAGATGCTAATTTGGCATTCCTCCCGGGGTACCTGTGTCTGGTTAACTAAGTAGGGAGAAAAACAAACTCTTTGGTGTATGAACCTATGCAACCACGTGAAGAAGCACAGTTAGAGGAGACTCTGCCTATCCTAAAATATCATCCTAACCAGAGCTATATGAAGAGGTTTGAACTGGAATGGGAGCTTCAGTTAAAATTTTAAATATGTAGATATGAAAAATTTAAAAGAAGCCTTAAGAAAATACAGTGAAAAATCCATTTCGAACTCAGGGGAGAGTTTTAATGACTATAGCGATTAATGACAGAGGGTAGCTGTGCCAGTGTTTATGTGCTTATTACTCCAGTGCCAGAGACGATAGTAATCAGTATTTGCATTTAGCTTTTGAGATCAGAAACATATTATGCCATTTCTTCTGGATGCACCTTTTTCCTAACACTGAACAGCAAGCATTTGCTTGTAAAAATAGGACTAAAATAGCTGTTTTGATGCTCAAATGGATGGAGTTGTGCAGCTCTGAATGCTAATCAGCTGCAGGTATAGAATGTTTCCTCTTGTGGGAGTCTGCTAAATGTGCTAGCTCAAGCTAAAAATAACCAGCTGACCTGCCCTTATCACAATAACATTGGGAAACTTGTTCTTCCTTGCATGATTGAAGAGCAGGTGATGTAGTCATACATTTTTTTTAAGACAGAAGGAGGTTGCTTTGCTCATCTAGAAAGCAGCTTAATGCTAGAATCCCATTATTTATGAATCTGCTGTGAGAAACCTGCTCTGTGAATTTGCACATAAAGATCATTCACACATAGGAGTCGATGCCAGAATTCTCCAATTGTTCTGTGGAACAAAACACCGCTGTATTAGCCATGCTTAGCATTCTCTTGGGTTGCTATGATACAAAGATGCTAACTTAAAGGGAAAATGGTGCCAGCATGCTAATGGCCATCGCAATGGCACAGAGGGCCTGGCATGAGCTATCTGTCAGGAGGTCTAAGGGAAAGTCTGTTTTGGTGCTTGTCAGAGGCCTCAGCTAAACGTCCCTGCAAGAAAGCTTCTCCATACGAGACAGAGAGCTGATATTGCTGGAAAGGGAGAGAAATACTTGCTCCCTAATCCCCACAAACGTGCTGCAGAAGAGAAAAAGAATTGGGAAGCACATAAAAAGGACCTCAGTGAGATTTTCAGATTCTGAATGTGCCAATAATGGATTAAGAAGGAAGAAACTGCATTTAAGTTTATCTGAAATGTCCAAGTTTCTCAAATATCCTTGCCCCACATTAATTCTCTCATTACAGATGACTTATCTGCTGTTTGATAAACGTTTCACCTGTTGTTTACCCATTCAGCTGCAGGGAACATAGCTCTGGTTGTTTATTGTTCTTAAATACATGGATGGTGATATTCTGTGGCTATAAAAAGACCAAGTACACAAGTACACTGGCAACAAATTCATTTTGAATACTCTTCTGCAGTTGTTTTCTCAAAGGTGAAACTACTGCATTGAAAACAGTTTAATGGATACGAGAGTTCATCTTTATCACATGCTCAGGTTTTTACATGAAATGCCGTAACCTGGAAGTGAGTATTTTGACACTACATGCCAACCGTATTAAGTGTAATGTGTTTTCTTTTCTGTAAAATGCTGCAAGTGCTGGATTCCAGAAAGTAAAATATGTATCACAAAAATAGATCAGCTGAGCCTCATCATGCTTGAGAGAGGTTTTGCTTTACTGTTGCTTTCAGAAGCCTCTAAAAACAACAATTACACAACCTCCCATGACATCTATTCTACTACTTTGTAATCCTTACCCCAAGAGTGAATTGTCTAATTTAAACTTTCTCTGCTGCCGCTTTGCAGAAGGGCTGAGGCAGTTCAGTGACTCACTGTCACCTACAAGAGGAGCACTTCCCTACAGCAAGCAAAAAAACCAACCCCAAAAAAAAAAAAAAACAACCACCAAACCTCAAAGCTACTACCTGACAACACAGCCCTCCCTGGTGAGCTTCTGGGAACTATCAGCAAATTCTGTGCAGACCCTCAGCTTACGTAGCACAACCCCTGGAACTTAGTTGCTTCCAGACTGCTGCACCCCATTTATTCTCTCTCTTCACTGAGACCGAGCACAATTAGTTTACTGGTGGCAACACAACCCACCCACCATGTTACATGAAAATAGACAAAGCTGTTCGTAAAGCAATTTTAAAAATTACATATTTTAAGAAACTGAGAGACTCTGACTGTGGTTTGAAGCAGTGGAAATGAAAAAGGACATGTAAAATAAAGAGAATGTCACCTACAATCATTACAGACTGTTCTATTGGAAAGCTGCTTATGGATATTCCATTGCATTCCTCAAGTAGCTCCAACCTCTAGATTCTGTCCTTCTCTATTGGTCCATATATTCACATATAGAATGGATGGTCCCAATTCCCAATAACTAATGTTTTAGATTCATTCAGGCTCCCACATCAATACACCCTAATACATTCTTGTTGAAGCATTCTACATTCCATATATTAAAAAATAGAAAATATACATCTAATTAAGCCTGTAATCTCCGGTGTACTCTTCGCTGGAGCAGAAACATGTCTTATTTGGATTCTCTGTGCTGAAGGTTATGAAAATGAGACAGGCTTTGCTTTCTCCAGGAATAATTTGAAGAGAAGCTCCTCTTTCCCCTGTCCTCCAGGTATGTACATGGTTCATGTGAGCACCCTCCCTCACAGTTTAAGCTCTCGATTTCTCATACAATCTCCTGACTTCTTGTACAATCACATCACCAGTGCACACAGGGAAAGTATCTGTGTATGAGCTTGTAGACCACAATGATTTCTGAATTTTTCTTACTTCTGTGTGGGTTTTAACAACTCTTAGATATTTTTACCCATAAAAGACTCTATAAGCCATTCAGCTTAATTAAGAGTCATAGTCCCTAAAATCAATTATGCTGCACAGAGTAACTGTCAAGTCTTCAAATGTAAGTCTCATGTGAATATAAACCTTCCTTCATCTTCTCTAGAATATTGCTTGCCTCGCGTAAAACCGCAACCTCTCATTAAATATTACATATTTTCTTAGGGTTGAAATGTCCGTTTCTCCAAGAATGTTTCTGCAGTCTTTTTTGGAGACGGGGTTTAAATAAGGTCAGTGGCATTTTCATTTTTAAAGTGCAAATGATGATTGTGACCCCTCAGTGGTAAATGCTCTATACTCCTTGATCCATTCAGACTCAAAAGCAATTGCCTGTTGCCAAAAGTGATTTCAGATTTCTTAGAAGGATTATAGTACATAGATTTGTTCAAGTGTGAACTCTCTGACGAAAGAAGTAACCTAACTCCAACACTCAAACAGGACCCTCCTGCAAACATGGCAAATATTAAAGGGATTGACTGGAAGAATTATAAAAGGCTGGTGATTTTTGCAGTTCAAAGCATAATTTCTTGAAAGTGAAGCACTCCCCTTGAAAATTCCACAGTCTGATATGATAGTGCTTCATACACAGCACAGAGCTTAACAGGCTTTGATGTATTTGTATGAACAGAAACATTTTTTAAAAGGTAAACAAGTAAGCGGATCATTAGTCATGCAATACAGCGTTGCTCTGCCATAGTCATCTTAGTCATATTAATCACCTCACAGCAGATATATTAAGGATGACCCAAGGTTAAAGCAAAGGATACAAAATAATGAACTGGAGCAGTAGCTGATAACCCGGAGAACTTCTTGATTTATAATTCTGAGAGGACTCGTTGTGTGTTTCAGCATCAGCTTCATGCAAGTCCCTTTTAATCAGTCAGTCTCTGATCATGTTGTTTACTCTGCATTAATTTTATCTCCCTTTGGAGGTAATGTAACTGTGATAAGAGCCAATTAGTTTTGCACCATCAAGAAGGACAATGAATTGTGACTTGGCAAAACAAAGATAAAATTAACCATTTGCCTAAATGGTGCTGTTCATTGTTGTTTTCTCATAAGGCTTCTTCTGTAACGTTCAGCTCCATGAACAAAATAGCTCAGGATATGCGAGTTTCCCTCAAGTAAAACATGTTCCGAAATGAGCGCTGTGCTAATGTAGCAACACTGCCCAGTAATTCAGGGCTCATTTTCCACAAGCCGTTACATCTGTCTAAAGATTGTATTTCACACACATGAATAAGTGATGCAGCGAGAAATAAGCTACCAGTTCAGTTCTTGTGGCCGAGGCTTTTTAAGTAAATTGAGTTGGGTGGGGAATGCTTTTTCCGACACAGCTATGACAGCATTAACTCTTGGAAAATACTTCTGAGCAAAAGACTGGGAATGTAAATCAAACTGCATGTTGGAGGAATGAAACAAAACACTGGATTGAAAAGTTTATAAACATTTTTTAAAATCAAAATACCATGCAAGTAGCTTCACAAAAATATAACTATTGCTGTGATACAAGAAGCCTGTTATTCATATTCACAAGGAAGAACTAGGTATTTTAGAGCTTAGCAAAGCAAAGGGGAAAACAAGACAACTAATCTTAAAAAAAAGACTAATTTAAGATCGATCTAAGGAAGAAAACCAAAGCTAAGCTTAAGCAAAACAGGTGTTTTTTGGATAAATTATTCTAAATACAAATATATGCAGGAGAGAAAATGGAAACTACGTTAATTTGTAATTAACAGAATAAAAGAGCACAGATCCGCAAATCAAAAAGAAAACTTGGGTGACAAGAAATAATTTTATAAGCAATATTGAGGTGATGACTGAGCATTGGTGTGATACTGAACAAAGAGCATCAACAGGCTTTAAGTCTTTTTCAATTGTCTTTACTCTGAAGACCCTCTCATAGCAAAGGTAAGAAAACTTATACCAGTAACAGAAGAGGAAGTTTTCTGTTTCCAAGTATGAAAAGAACAGGTAAGAAAGTACTTAAAAATTTTCTGATTAGTCCTATCTGTTGAACATTGTCACACATGTGAGGAAGTACTCAATGCAGTTGCAAGATTGTTAAGTATATTTAGAAACCTAGGAAGGAGAGAGTACTTGCTAGAAGACTTGAAAAAAGGCATTCATAACACCTGTTTAAAGAAATAATTAAGGGCTGATGAACTCCAGAGATGCTAAATTAACTTGAATATTCAAAATTATTATGAAATAAACCAAAGATGCAATCTTTAAGACTCAAGACTATGTATTTCAAGAAAATGCAGATGATTGAAATTATTTTATTTTTTTTTACAAAGAAATTACTTTTTTTTTTTTTTGGTCAAAGTAGCCTCTCTTCCTTTAAAACAGGCTTTGTCCATATAGCAAAGGAAAGTAATTTCCTAAATCTTAGTGCAATAAGGCACTATATCCAGTATATTCTCCTATGGAACCACGGGAAACATGGTTCAGATGAAACAGCAAAAGCTATTGCAAACAGTTTGAGTAGAATACCTACAAACATTTGTCCCTGGTTCACTGGCAAAATCAAGGAACACAGTGGATGTCCACGTGGCCTGTCTCATGCTCCAGTCTATGTCCTTCCCAGCCTGGATGGTGGAATGGCAAGCACAGGTATAGCTGAAGAAAACCAGAGCATGTTAAAGGTGATCAGAACTCAATGTTATATTGAAAGATCAGCAGGGAAACATGACCAAAAAAATACAATTAGGAGGTGAAAATACTAGACTTGGGCAACAGAAGTGCAAAGAAATACATAATATTTAGGTAAAGTTACTGTGACACAGGAATGAAGAGATATGTCCTATTAGAAGGTGAGCACGAGTTGGCAGTTTCACGCTGCTGTGAAAAAGCCAAACATCACACTGGATTCAATTAACAGTAATAGAGTCTGCAGGAGACCTGGCAGAATATTCCTGCTCTGCGGAGATAGACTGACTAAATCTTCTCCCAAGGTTGCCTCTATTCCTCTTTATAATGCTGCCAAGTGCACTGTGACAAAGTTTGCTTTATTTCAGTAAAATAAACTTCCCTTTAAATCATTGAGATGCTGATTTAAGGCTGACATTTTCAGAAAAGCCCAAGTACCCAACTACTACAGAATTCAGAAAGCTTTGGGTGCCAGTGATTGCTGAGCAGTTCCTGAGATGCTTAAGAACCTAGTAGGCACATTATTTCAGAAAAAAAAGTCATTAAAAAGTGAGTCAAAATGTTTTAATAACTAGTACTTGAATTATCTAGTGTTTTTTTAAATGCATTATCTCTATTTGTAATATCCCTGTGGCCCAATTCACAACCCAGACTCTCTCTTTGGGAAATCCACTTTTGCTTGTTGGTAAGGATAAATACTACATTTTGATCAAGTTTTTTGTTGCTTGAGGCCTGTGTTTCTTTAATAATTCCCACTGCTTCAGAGATATTTCCTTCTCCCTTTATCTTTTGTACCTAAAACAAGAGTCTGGAAATGCCCAAGTCCCTCTTTATTGAAACGCTCATCTCTCTCACTTTTAGAGTAAGTCATTACTATTTGGAGTTAAACCCATTTTTCTAAAGGCCTTTGAATTTTTATGTATCGGAAACTTTCGTGTCTTCAAAATAGCTGAGAGCAGTAAGAGCTTAAACTTATAAGGAAAACAGTCACATTCCATGGCTACTAAATACAAGTTATTAACTGATATTAGAAGCAGCAGCCACAGGAAAAAAAAAAAAGAGGAGAATCAATTCATCAGTCCACAAAACAGAACATTTTAACCCAAGAGGCAGATAAGGCCTGCTATAATTTCTTATTTTCTTAGTAGAGAACACAGGAGTATGTGCAAGGAATAGTCTAATGCTGAGAGCAGTGATCTGGACAGAAGGTAACACAGCCTAGTGTTTCTGTACCGATGTTTAAAGAAGATAAGAGAAAGCCGTCTCAGGTTATAAACTTCATTTGTTCTCGGAGCCATGGAAGAGGAGTCTGCTCAAAGAATGAGGCTTCTGAGCACATCTGGAAATCTACTTGAGGATGTGCAGCTCTGGGAGAATTCTGCAGCACGGCAAAAGGTACGGTGGCAGTTACAGTAAATACATTAAAGCAGAGGGGGAGAAGGAGAAAGAGGGAGACTTGTTCTGTTGATTTGAGCTGAGTTTACCTTTCTGACTTTATTTCTGGGTATCGATGACAAGTTCCTAACGTGTGCTTATATAGTAATGTGAAGTCAGGGAGTTCCCATGTTAACACAATAC
>NW_009704372.1:7542-11888 GCF_000703405.1 Apaloderma vittatum
TAGGGAAACAGCAAGACAGTTTAAAATGTAGAAGAGTATAAAAATAACTACAAAGTTACTTTAAAAACAATTTTATCTTTTCCATGGAGATTTGTGCCTTTCCTAGCTAGCCCCTTTTAAAAAGAAAAACTATTTTATTCCTCGTGCAGTAATGGAAATAATGCAACTTCAGCAGTTGAATCTGCAGAATTTGACATTGTTTTGATGAGTCATAGCAGTGATAAAGTAACTGCAATTAATATTAATGCTTAGAGCAGTTGTGACCTATAACTAAGTGCTTTAAAATGAGAGTGCACTAAAGGAAGCCAGCTCTGGGCCCCTTCTCTATGAAGATAACTGCAGGGAAATCAGTCCATGGTAAATCATGGTTTACCATCATGCTTTCTACTACAGGGATGAAGTTTCCAGCACATTCCTACATAGACACACACCTGCCAAAACTGAAAAAGTACCACCCAGAGCTTGCATTCAGCAGCCTAAAGAGGCCCATAGTATTTTCCAGAACATGTCTTTTTGAGAAAAAAAAAATCGGTGACAATATGTATACCCATACAAGGCAGCATTCATTTAAGAGAGTTAGCAATTTCTGAATCTGGAAAAAAGAGACAGAAAGAAACCCTGGGAACAAAGTTCTTTTGAGCTAGAAGCCTCAGAGTTCGAGATTTTGATATTTTCACAACAGAAAAAAAAATAAATAAAGAGAAGCAATCATCGAACCTCAGGAGAGCACTAAACCACATCAAAAGCTTTTAAAAGTATTGGAACCAAACTGCCAACCTTCTTAAAAGACATTACAAGAACACAGGGTGCTCTCAGTGCTCAGTAGGCAGAAGAGCAGACCTCCACAGCCACACTTAAGTTCTCCACATCCAATGTTTCAGTTGGTTGTAAACAAAGAGAAGGAGGATTTTGGAAAGAGAGATAATTAATGATTGCACATAAGGAGTTTAATCATTAAAGCAGATTGTCTTGATGCGAGATAAAAAAAAATTATAGGAGAGCTTGTCTGAGGCTTGTTGAAGACTGTTTTAGGTAGAAGTGGTGGAAGACCCTCACCTCTTGGAGAATGTCTTTACTAACTGCCTTATTTGAGACAAAGTCCAGTTACATGCACTCTTAAGAGCAGGCATGTACTTATTGTTTATAAGTAAAGACTTTAAAGCATTCCCAACAAAAATTTAAATGGTGACACTGTTTTACTTAGCGAATGTCACCTGCTCCTTCAGGTGTCTGTTACAGCCTTGTGTCCTGCGACTCTGCCCCGGCGGTGGAAAAGCCACAGGGCAGCATATGCTCAGGAGTCTCAGTTGCTTTTGTACAAAGCCCATCAATGTAGCACAAATCACTGTGGTCAGCACACCAGGTAGCCAAGCATGTTCCCATCTGCTGTGGGCCTGCTTCAGAGAAAGCAGCTAATAAATGGAAATACTCTGTAAATATCTAAGCTGGATTTCTTGGGCTTTGTTTGAGAGAATGAAACATGTTCTGCAGATCCATCGGGATTTAGTTACCAAGCCTCTACTGTCTGCACTTGAGTGACCACACAGAGCTAACCATGAGTTACAGAAACATGGGAAATTAGATTTTAGGCACCCGACAACACCAGCTAGGTGACCATGTCTCTCTAGTCTAGACTGTATATTGTGTACAGTCTATTATGCTTTCAAAGAGAGTACGACTTAAACTGAAAACACATATTACGGTACAAACTTAATAGAAAATCTCCTGACTTTATCTGAAGCACTTGGATTGTGTGCAAGGATTTCAATGGTCATCCACGGAAAGTTTGTAAAATGAAAACCAAATGTAAATTGCTGGGACTACTTCCCATATTCTCCTGCAGCAAACTATTACATTCTGTAGTCATCACACTCATCTCAATTAGACAAGGGTTTGTGGTTGGGTATCTATGAATATGCAGCACTGAATTTTGAAGCAATAAATATAGCTTCTCCAAAACTTAAGTTATCTTCATAAAGCTATTTAAATTAAAAGTTAGAAACTGATAGTCTTATCAGCAAAAAACATGTTATGTAACAGGAGTGGATCAGCTGCAATGCAGACAGGGACACAGTTCCTTAGACTCTACTATTTAGATTGTCTAAATGTTTAGTCACTATTGAAAGCAGTATTTAGCCTTTGAATATTTAGCTAACTTCAGCAATACTAGTCACCTCCCGAAGTCCATTAGGTCTGAATTACTGTCCCAGGAAGTTTGTGAAAAGCAAGAAAATAACACCTTTGCTGGACTTTTCCCAATCAACTCTAAACCAAATAGCTAGAATATGGTACCCCTAGTATATAGATTAGGTAGAGTACACACACATTTGTTCCAACTTTAAAGGGGCATTAATTACAGCAGGATGGGTTTGTTTGCCATCAGATCAGTTACAAGCAAAAATTTAAAGAGCTTATACACTGTTTTCTTCTTGACTTTTTGAATTCTTAGCCAACTTCCACTTTTAAAATATATACCAAGTTAATACTTCTCAATTTTCAACATTTCTCTTTTAATTCCACTTCTTGCCTTCTTATTCATTCTTCTTTCTAAGCCACATATTACGCATTTCTTCCTCCTCATGTATCATCCATTTTGATTATTTCTTTTGGTGAACCATATTATACCAAGATTTGGACTATTTATAAAGTAATTTCTGTGAAAGTAACACCTAATCATCTGTAGCTTCACATATACACAAAAAATAATTGACCAGGCTGATCTATAACTTTTCCAGTTACCAAATATTTAGTGCTTGAGAATATATCTCACTGTGTATTGAATTCCCTTCTACGATGAGCAGATGAATTCTGAAGCATTCACTGACTTTTTTTTCTACCCAGAAGGAAACATTAGATCTAGTCTAATCTTAGCTATGTGTCACAAAACAGACCTTTTGTGACCAGGTAAACTTTCTTTTAGTTCATGTATTAAATATCTAGCTTAGCAGAGAGACCAAAGTTTGGGCTATGAGCAGTAACTGCTGGGTTTTTGCTTAGGATAAGTTATGCCCTTCCTCTGGCATCTGCCTGTTTTCACACTTTTTATTGAAGTTTCCCAGTGTAGATGGCTTTGCAAACAAATTCTGTAGTGATATTCTCAACTCATTAGGTTTTAAATTTATTTTTCCAACTGCAAATAACTTTTATTCATTACTGCATTGCAAATGTACACACCTGAAGTATCACAGTCCGTCATTTGAGGCTGTTAAAATTCTTCATGCAGTTTGGGTGAATGTAGGATACATAAGATCTGTTAAGAGGGAGAGTTTTCCTTGTAAGTAACACTTAATAACATCCAATGGTAACTTAAGTCTGAGTGACACTGTCAGTCTCAGAAATTACTTCCCATTAACATGAAGGATGTCCAATCTTCTCCCTTGGCTTTCTTTGCATGAGTAACCCAACATCAGTTACCAGTTTGCAAAATCAGCCTCTTGGCAGAGAGCAGAGTAACCTGGCCTGATTCCTGGCTGACCCTGCTCTGACCAGGAGACGGGACTAAAACCCTCCGAGACTCCTCCCTTACAGTCTAAAATGTTTCAGTCCTATGATTGCCTTTTCATATGAAGAGGTCTTTTTTACAGCCATCAATCAATCCACTGGTGCATTTATTTTTTTCCCAATTTATCAGGCCCACCTGAAACCATTTTGGTGGCAAACCACTACGAGAATGAGATGAGCACAGCAATCTGCATAAAGGGTAGAGCTCAGTAGGGAATATACTTTGCTTAGGACAAGCCTTATTTCAATTACGTAGCTCAGACAGATTGCCTCCCCAAATATGTAACTGCATTTAGTGGCATCTGCAGTAAACCTGACATCTAGAAGAAACTGAGTTATAGTTTTCATCAGTGTAGTAGCATTGCTTATCTAATGATATCATCCTCAAGGTGAGTGTGTATGGGCAGCGAGGAATTCACCTGTTACATGACAAATGCTCACCACTGCAAAAAGCAAAGGACAAAACAGAAAGAGCCAAAATAGTGCTGAAATTTCATTATCTTCTGCAATTCTAGTGATAGACAAATCTGCCAATAACTTCCATCATAATGCCTATATATTGCACCACTCCTAACTGCTCCAATCTCTTATTTCTGCTTCAAAAACGTCAGTGACCTGATCAGAGTCCCTCCAGAACTGCACTGCCTGGAGCTGGGACCCAAGACTGTGTTATTACATCATCACTTAGTGATTCTTCATTCCCCATTAGTTGTTTAATTCCTGTGTCTTAAAAAGGAAGCAGTTTGACAAAGAGTTCAGTGAGTGTGTATTGGGTTTGTGTGGCAAGGTTTGGGGACACATCTACAGGGGGGGCTTCTGGGATAAGCTGCTAGCAGGGACGAGAG
>NW_009704372.1:12062-36102 GCF_000703405.1 Apaloderma vittatum
ACAAGTTCTGCAGCCCCCAGGGTCAGTGCAGGATGGGGTTGAAGTGCTCCAGGCACCAGAGCAGAGATCCCCCTGCAGCCTGTGATGAAGACGATGGTGAGGCAGATCGTCCCCCTGCAGCCCGTGGGGGTTAATGATGGAGCACATGTCCACAGGCAGCGCACGGGAGACCCCACACCCGAGCAGGTGGATGCGCCCAAAGAAGGCTGTGACCCCATCGAAAGGCCACACTGGAGCGGGCTCCTGGCAGGACCTGCGGCCCTGTGAAAAGAAGAGCCCACACTGGAGCAGCTTTGCTGGCAGCACTTGTGACCCCACGGGGGACCCACACTGGAGCAACCCATTCCTGAAGTATTGCAGCCCATGGAAGGGTCCCACACGAGGAGTTTGTGAATAGCTGCAGCCTGTGGAAAGGACCCACCTTGGAGAAGTTTGTGGAGGACTGTCTCCAATGGGTGGGACCCTACACTGGAGCTGGGGAAGAGTGTGAGGAGTCCTTCTCTGAAGAAGAAGCAGGAGGGACATGTGATGAACTGACCACAATCCCCATTCCATCCCCCTGCACCACGGTAGGGGAGGAATTAGAGAAATCAAGAGTGAAGTTGAGCCTGGGAAGGTGTTTTAAGATTTAGTTTTTATTTTCTCATTTCCTATTCTGATTTGATTGGTAATAAGTTAACCTGATTTCTCCAAGTTGAGTCCGTTTTGCCCATGACAGTAGTTTGTGAGTGATCTCCCTGCCTTCATCTCAACCCAGAAGCACTTTCTTTTCTCTCCTCTGCCCAGCTGAGGAGTGACAGGGCAGCTTGGTGGGCAGCAGATCCCCAGCCAGGGTGCACTCACCACAACATGCAAACTATCCAGACAATTTGCTCTCATCCCCATGTTGGTGGCAACTGGCTTGCAGAAAGCCAGAACCAAAGGTCACAATGCAGCTGGAAACACCCCAGCGAGGGCTACAAATACAAGTGCAGGCTGCTCAGGAGCAGCGAGCAACATCAAGTACTTGCAAGTACCAATAGCAAGAATAAAGATAATTTATTCATACTTACTGACTGGCTAGATCCCAGATTTTGCAGAATTGATGGAGGTGGGGGGTGGGGAGTCAGAATCAGGCCTTTCCCAGCTATTTCAGATCTATAGAAAAAGACTGTTCTTCAGGAAAGTAAAATTTGAGTCACACCCTCTAAAACCCATTTGCTCAGTGACCCGGCTATAGAAGACACATATTTAAAAAAAATAGCTGTTAGCACAGCTTGATTTGCTGTCTCTTTCAGCATTTATAATTCTGCTTTTGCAAAAGCTTGCTGATCAATATGCTGCTGCTAAGCCTGCATTTTTTTTAAAAAAGATGGAATAAACTGCCACCTAGAGTTAAATCCTTGGAGTTAATATTGGTTATATTTACACTCAAGACAGACAGCATTAGTATTACCCAAATATCACTCGTGAGCATAGTCTTTGAAGACTAGTAAAGTGAGTACAGATTTGTCAGATTACAAATTGAATCTGATTATGTGCTTAATTTCTTGACAGATATCACTCAATTTAAAAATTGGTATGGAACTAGCCATCATTACAACCATATGTTTTTCTCATCCTATTAATGGTGATCAATAGACTGAGCAAGTATTATTGAAGAGAAGGTGCCATATTTTTTTTCTTGACAGTCACTTTCAGTCCATTTGGACTCCATATGTACTAGCAAGTCCCCACAAATTCAGTAGCTGGTTCATTTCATCATAGGCACATTTTCAAGCTGCTAAATACTTACTGTTCTCTGGACTTGCTGTAAGAATTCTGAATTTTATTTTTACATTTACCAAGATGATATTAATCATATTAAATAAGTGTAGTGGCTGCCAAGTGACCACCAAGCTGCTCTCTCCCTGCCCCTCCGAAACAGGACAGGGGGAGAAAAGATGAAAAATGTGTGGTCAGTATAAAGGATTTACAGGACTCTGCATTAAGGCAGTTGTGACAGCTGAGGACAGCAGAGAATCCTGGAGGTGATCGTTGCCCAGAGTCCTGTGAACACTTAGCTTCTCCAGACACCGGTGGTTTCTGTAATCTGACTTCCTACAGCAGGTTACATAGATGTCAAATAAAAACCCCTTCCTGTTAGAGATACAAGTACATTACAGATGCATACAAGTCTACAGAAGGGAAAATGGAGGTTGGACCACTTTGATACTTTTCCCTTACACTAACACATCTCTCTCCACATAGGGCAGGTATATTATGTGCCCTTTGCCAGCTATTTTTCTGATACAGTGAGGTTAACCAAATCATGCTGCAGGTTCACAAGTCCTGAAGTCCATCCCCAGTAAGATTTTAAGGCACTGGCTACTACAAACCAAACTGGAAAGCAGATTTCAATTCCTACAAGCTTTGAAGAATCTATGCTTGAGTAAAGGGGGATAAACCTAAGTTAATAGCCACCTAAAAAGAAACTGCCAACAAAATTAAGCCATTTGACCGTCTCCATCCCCTCTTTTGCAGCCAAATGATCATTTTGTGCATGACTCTACATTAGAAAAACCACATACTAGCTTTTGTCTGACTTGCCATACAGAGGGTAAGGTTCAAAGGAATATCAGTTATAACTGGTGCTATTGCAGAGGAGAGAGGCATTAGGAACAAGAGGCAAACCTATAAACAAAGAGATCATTACTTCTGCCCTCAACAGAAATGTTTGCTAATTATTTCCTGATCCTTGCCTTCTTTTCAATTACGGGGTTGTGACCACTGAAATGCCTTATTAAAATGAAATCTGATCAAGAACACACTCAGCTGGAAGTTATGCGAAAATACATGCACTTTGAAAAAAGTGCATACATATTTTTGTTTTTTTTCAAATGAATAAACATCCAATAAAAGTTATCTGTAAGAAGCTCACTCCAGCACAGATGAATCCAGAGACATTGTACCAGAAAGCAGTTAGTTTCAGCCAGCACAATCTGGAGTATCCTTGGCAGCAAGCATATAATCAAAGGCTGAAAGGACACCAAAGGTTGTGTTGACATCCAAGAGATCTTTGAGAGCTCATTCCTGGAAAATAAAGGTGTGTATGTCCCCAGGTTTGGCATATATATCAATCCATAACTACTCATGTATGGGTCAGCAACTGTTGGCACACCTGGTGACAATGACAGGGACTCAGGTTTTATGATGGGAGCCTCTTCAAGGATGGATAGAAAGAGACTGGATTCACCTGACCAGGTGTGTGTAGGAAAGCATCTTTATTAACAGGCTGCCCAACATGGTGAGGAGAGATTTAAACCAGGGAGATGACAGCCACCAATCAAGTGAGGAAGTGGCGGACCAGGTTGGGTAAGCAAAGGTTGCAGGAAGACATGGATGAGACAGACTTTCAAAACAATAAAACAGGGCAGAAGGTGGAAAGAAGGAACTGACAAGGGAGCAGGGGGATGCATGACAGGGAATGCTCTTAGACGACTTTTTTTTTAAATCAGAACTAGGCACTTCTCAAGCACCTGAACAGTAACACAGGGAGCACAGAGAACGAGCAGGAGGAAGTAGAAGTCTGTGCAGCTGCAGGACGAAAGTCTCACCACGACCACAGAGATATGGTGGGATCACTCACACAACTGGAAGGCTGTCAAAGGTTGATGCAGGTTGATGCTTTTTAGGAAGGACAGGCCCAGGAGAGTAAAAAAAGAGAAAGAACTGCCCTTCATCCGGGAGAGCAGCAGAGGGTGCCCAGAGCTCTGCCCTGGGATGGACAATGAGTCAGCTCAAAGCTTACGGGCCAGGATGGGAGGACAGGCCAACCTGGGCAATGTTGTGGTGAGTCTACTACAGCTTGTCTCATCAGGAAGTAGACGAGGCCTCTTCAGACAGCTGCAGCAGCTTGACATTTGCAGTCCCTAATGTTCATCAGGAAGGACTTGAACCACTCATCATCTACTGATCAGACAACGCAGCAATGCACAAGCAGCTCAGAAGGTTTCTGGAGTGCACTGGTGGTCACTTCCCCACACAGGCAACTGAGGAACGAACAAAGGCAGGTGCTCTGCTGGGAAACAACAACTGGCTGGGGGCAGCTTTTGGAGCAGTGACCGTGACATTGCAGAGTTCAGGATCCTCAAAGGAGGGAACAAGGCAAACAAGCAGATTCACAATGCTGGACTTCAGAAGAGACGTGGGCCTGTTCAGGGGGTTGCCTGGAAGACTCCCATGAGAGAATCCCAGAGGAAAGAGGGGTCCAAGAGAGCTGGCTGGTTTTCAAGAGTGCCTCCAGCTGAGAGGCAGGAGGTCAAGCAAAGGCCTGCATGGATGAACACGTCAGTGACTCCTGACAAATCAGCCATTAAAAGGAAGTAAATCAAAGGTGGAAGCAGAGACAGGAGCCTCTGGAGGAATACAGAGACCCCATCCAAGCATGCACAGATGCTGTTTAGAAAGCAAAAGCCAATCTGGAGTTGAATCCAACATGGCACATGAAGGGCAATCAGAAGAGCTCCCGAGGTATAAGGCATAAAAGGAAGATTTGAAAAAGTGTGGGTCTCTTGCTTAATGGAATGAGGACCTAATATCAAAAGACATTGAAAAGGCCAAGGTATTAAATGCCTTCTTCACTGGTAAGACTTGTTAACAGAAATCCCTGCCTCTCCAAGGCCACTGGGAAAATCCAGAGCTACGAGGACTGACCATTCGTAGAGGATCAGGTTAGGGAACATTTAAGCAAACAGGACATACAGAACTCTGTGAGATCTGATGGGACACACTCAGGAGTGCTGAGGTTGCCAGACAATGTAGAAGATGGCAATCCTTACCCTCTGCACTGGTGAGACAGACACAACGGATGTCCAAGTTCTGGGGATAAGCCTCCCTGGTAATATAGAGACATGGACACATGCAGCAAGCCCAGTGAAGGCCCACAAAAAGAAGGGGACTGAAGTACCTCTCATATGAGAGAAATCAAGCAAGTTCAACCTGGAGAAGGGAAAGCTCGGGGGTCATCTTATCAACATGTACTCCTGTTTAATAAAATAATGGGAAAAGTCACCATCCTAGTTAAACACATTCAACCCTGGATACATGTGGAAGGCCAAGGTGTTAATCAGCACATCAATGCTTAATGATGTGAAGAGACAGAGCTGTTGGGAAACAGAGTAAAGAAAGATTTGAGGGGTTGTTCTACCTTATTAGTAAACACAAGCTATTGCATTAAGAATCCCACTGATAAACCTGTCTAGTATACTTAGCACAGTCAGATACAGATGATTCAAAATAAGTCATTCTGTCCTAATTAGTAAGTTTTACTTCTTTGCATTTTCTCAGTGCTTGTTTTGGTCTTAAAATCACATCTGAGCAAGTTATCTTAGAACAAAATTGCATACCAGCATGCTTGAACATCTGACTCTGACGCATTCAAGGTTTTTTCAGTTCCAGTAAAAATGCTTAAGTTCTTCTGGAACTGGCCTTTCTGGAATTAATGTTATATTGAAACATACTGTCTTTGAAATTCGGCTTTCTAGTCCACCATCTAGTGATGCAAGAAACATTCAGGTCAGTGAAAGCACTTTTTCCTTGTATAAAACTATGTCAATCTGATGTATCACCATAGAAGACATTTTCCCTTTAAAAAAAAAAAGGAATCAGTAACATATATTCATTTAGAAGCTTTCATCTTTATACTGCAGAAGCACCTGGCAGCTTTGCTCTAAACTGCCACAAAGTAGAGGACACATGGACAGTATAATACCATCCCTTTCTCTAATAAATCAACATTACTTTTTTCCTCCAGCTTCTTCCGAAGAGTGCTAAGTTCTGTTTGAGTGTGTAGCCCTCTCAACACCTGTCTACCATCCTGACCAGAATTATATACTCACCATCTCAACAGTGGGAATTAAACCACAAGGAGTTTGTTTCTACAGTTACATAGCAATAGCTATTAGCTACTTTAAAGTAGATTCTTTGTGCATATTCACTGTATTGTCACTATATGCTGGAAGCATGTCTTTTCTCTCTAATAGCTTACAGCAAGCCTCAAATCCACATGTAAATTCTACTCAGACAGTAGCTGACACATTATAACCATATTATTTTCCATTTATTTTCCATTACAGAGCTGTTGTACAGCATTAAGTCAGTCACTAGCACTTCAGAAGCATTTGTAGAAGCCACACTGTTCTTGTTGCTACATCATGATCAGTGAAGACTTGTCACATCACAAATACTGGAGTAGTAAAAAAGCCTGTGCAAAGTTCATTACAAGCCATTAGATGTTCAAAAAGTTACATCTATTCTTGCAGTTGAAGTACTGAGCTCTCACAGTACTGCCTCCCTACTTTGTAAGTCTGCTCAGCCTCCCTCACACACAGCAATTCCTTTTTTCCCCTTCCCATTCTCTTAATTTTGAGTCTAGTGGCATTGAAAAGATTTGGACACATAGTAAGGGCAGGTAATCCATTTCACACATTTGGAAATGTTTGATTAGTTTCATTATCACTAGCAGCCTCCAAAAAGTAAAGAGAAAGAGGCAATATTGTAAGAGATAATTCTTGCCTGCAGTAAATAGAGGATCTTGTTCTTCCTTTCGAGTGTACCAGGAACATTCAGAATCATAGCATCTTTTAGTATTATTTGAAAGGGAAATAGTATGTGATATTTTCTGAAAAGTTAGAAATACATAGTTTATATGAAAAGTACATTTATCTTTGTGGATGATCCACATCAGGAGGTTCAAGACAATAACTTACTGAGTAACAAAAGTGACACTTATAATAGCAGTTAGACTTGAAGGCCTCAGATACTTAGGACAAGCAGTATGAACACCTGGACTACCCATAAATGCATGATTCTTCTCCAAAAGCAGGTCATTTTAATTTTTTTCAACTGCAGAACTGCTTTCATCTACATTATTTGCAGGCAGGTTTCTTCAAGTACTTGTGCATTTCTGTACTTAAGTTCAATGACAGACAACTATCAAAGTACTGGAAAACATTTAAAAAAGCATACTTTTTCCTTCAAAAAACTGAATTACTTCAAAATGTACATTTCCAGCTGATCACTTTTCTTTTTTAATCTAGGTAGAGGTGCAGAGGCCGGGCTCTAACTCTATTAGTAGCCCAGACAGACTTTGTTCAACACAGAGCCTGAATACTTGCACAACACAAAATAGGAGGTATAAAAATAAACCGCAATGACCCAATTCTAATGTGAACAAACAGAACCTATGACCTCCAGAGTCTGGAATTCTGAACTTTAGTCCCATCTTGGAAGACAAGAGATGGGGTGAAATATCCATGCTTCTACCTGCCAAACAGTATCTGTTCCACTGCAGTTGAGTTGATACACAAGTCACATACTTGGCTAAATTAATCTAGGACTACTGAAATCACCTGAATGACACTGGTGATCGTGCTGCACTAAAGAGAGATGCTGCTTCACTCTGAATATGCCTCTGGCTGTAGAAAACTGCTGTATTGCAATTTAGAAGTCAAACTGCAGAGCTTAGCTAAAAGCAGCAGTTAACCTGCTCATCTGTTATCTTTAACTCAGCCTATTCAGTGACAAGTTTCAATGAAGAACACAGTATGCAAACACATAACATTTTTCTTACTGTCCTTCATAATTCTACTTTTAATGTATACACCAAGTACTGCTACAGATGCAGGATTAGTTTGGATAAAGTCCTTGCCATAGGAAAGAAGTTCTTATGTCTAAGTTTCACAAGCTAAGCCAAGTCCTGTTTCTCCAAGCACCAATCAGTTAACAGTGGGCATTTTTGTCTGGTAAAAATGGTATCTCCTGACAAAAAGAAACTAAACCAAAAAATCTCAGTGAAGCATGACTGAGCTGGCACCAAATTGGGGTAAAAGGGGACTGGAAGGAGCAGGCTGATTCGCAGCCACATTCCTTGCCCCGGGTCCTGTCCTTACCTGGGTCCTGCTGAGCATCACCATGGGGCGCTAGCAGAGACACAGCACCAGCGTGTACGGCAGGAGGGGAAGCAGCTGGTGGAAAGTCTTTCGCAATAGTTTCAACCAGACATCTTAGAAAAAGTAGCCCTTGTCTGGCATTTCATAGGTTTAGAGTTGCTGTCCACAACCGCCACAGAGCAAACACAAACATAGAGCCAAAGCATTGATCTGGAGTTAACCTGTCAGTGGAGAACTGATGAATAAAATACATTATACTTCTCAGATATCCAGCTGCAGTTCTCAGCTGCTCCCCACGAGAGCATTCCTTCCTCACTCATCTTGTAACCTTCAAGTTTCATGCCAAAATGATCCCTCATTAACAGAAATTAGTTCTGCTAACCCAAAATAACTTTGGCACCTACAAAGCACTTTTGCAGGAAGCAGAGTCCCACTCTCAGAACAGATAACTGGGTTCCACAATTGGACTTGCTCTACCCAAGTGGAAAATTCATCTGATGTTCTAGCACATTCCAAACCAAAGCACTGTAGTACATTTTCCAACACTTCTTGCAGAATTGCACCCAGTAAACATACCAGCTGGACAGTCCAAAGTCTCAGAATAAAACCAACATCATCTGTCAGCTAAATAAAAAAGCTACTCTGTTTTAAAATAGAAAAAGTTTGTTTTAAAATAGAAGAAGCATCCAGTACCTTTGATTCTCCTAACAAAGCATGTTTGTGGTTATTTTACTCATACTGTTTTCCCTACCCCTCCTTTCTTCGTCTTCTCACATGCTGCTGTGGAAACTTAAATCAAGCAATTAATTAGTTGCAGACTTTTAGACAGGAATCTTGTTTTATTAGCTCTATTCCGAAGTGTTAAGCAAGAGGACTTCAGAAGAAAAACAACTGATAGTTCTGGCATACTTCTGCATCCAATGGTAAGACTAAGACTCTTAAGTTTTAGGGAAGAGATCAGGCAATGTTACACCAAGTTTTTCTTCAGTATTATACTTTGAATAAAACTGAGTAGGCCAAACTGAACATTTTTTGTTTCTGGCATATAGAAATAATACATTATGCAATCTTCCACTACAGATAATTCTCTAGTTTGTTTAATATATAGTAAAAGGCTTGAAATAGCAACACTCAGTGTATTAAACTGACAAATAAATAAATGACTAATAGGTATAATCAGGAAAGAATATGTTGCCCAATCTAGTTGAGAGGCGTCCCTGCCCATGACAGGGAGGTTGGATTAAATGATCTCTAAGGTCCCTTCCAGCCTAGGCCATTCTATGATTCAGTGAAAAGTAATTTCTGTGCATATCAACAACTTTTCAGAGCAGCAGAGATCTCCCAACACTCTTCCAAATTCAGAAGGATGTACCTTTTCCCATTTTTCACTGGTAGAATGAAATAGAAGACACTCACCATGCTCTCCTTTTATGAGTGAACTTCATGTTTGAAGAAATGAACGAAAATCCAAGCTGGGAAGTTAAGGCAGCCAGCAAAAAGCCTGGGCTGGAGCTTAAATAGAGGTCTTGGGCCAGTAGCAGCAGCTGTGTGAGTGAGGGTCTCAAGTGATGCCTCTCACAGCAGTTGCAGCTTTTTTGTACACTTGATGCCCCTGATAAGAATCACCTGTCTTAGTTCACCAAGAGAATTCCACTGGTTACAGAATTGCAGTTACCTGGCTGAAAAAAATTATATCAAAAAGATGAACAGCTCAGCTGATATAATGAAACAACCAGACAGCCTCTGAGATCCTCTCAGAAAGAGAATTATCCTGAAAAGATAATTGAACATAGGAAGACATTTATAAACATCAGCAACACTAGCTGGGACAATCACTGTGGAGAAAATACTTATTTCCCATTAGTTATGATCTGCATTGGAGCAGAAAATGCAACTTTTAGTCTTCAAGAGACTTTGTACCAAGACAGTAATTCTTGAAAATGTTTTGTCATAAATGTTATAAGTGTGATTTTTGTCATTGTTTTCTGTTTGACAGATAGCAGCTGTATTAGATATACTTTCTGACTTTTAAATAATTTTGTGAATTTGTCCACAATTAGTAGTTTCCTCATTTAATTGTAGAGGTTTTTAATTTTTAGTCAGTTCTTCAGCTAAGCATAAAGGTAGAGCCATCACTGTGCAAGATATAATACACTAAATTAGGTCTCCTGGGGTTTATATGGGAAAAAGAAAGAAGATAATATGATTAGGAGGAAATTCAGGCAGACTGTTATAAAGTTGGCAAAATAAAGATCTTATGGTATTCCTGCACTAATGTTAGAAGCTTGGGAAAGCATCCGAAACTACTACAGATTTTCATGAATAAACATAATTATAATTGGATTGACAGAGACAATGTAGAATGAGCCTCACAACTGAAATGTTCATCAGCGACATCGTGCACTCGAAACCTCGGGATGGCAGAACTGCTGTGGAAGTGGCAGCCACACATTAAAGGGTCATCCCTGAATACATATCCAGGGAGTATGATCTGAGACCACCGAGACATGTTAATTCAGAAGCTCATTCCTGTTTGGCATTTGGTGGTGTTCCACTTCTGTAGTGTCTCAGAATCATAAAATTAATGCGGTATCACTTTAGGAGCCAACGCATTATGCTGAAATGCACAGGCTGCAAAAAGCACATGCTCAGAATTACTGGTATATAATAATTGCCCATGACTTTTATATTAAAACTACTAAGAAAGAATGCAGAAATTAGTCAGAAGGTAACGTGAGTTTTTTAGAATTTGGCTCCTTTTTTTGTGTGCTTTCCTCAGAAAATGAGGGTTATGGAATGGTTCTACTTCTGCAAGTTCCCCTTCTGGTAAGGGGGAACCTTCTAACATCAGTGACAACTGAAGCACTGAGGTTAAATTTTGTAATTCTAGGTCTTGCGGAAAGACATTACAGGAGCCTAAACCATTTTATTTTGAAATCCCACACCTTAACTGAAATAGCAAGCTGTATGTTTAATAAGATAACTTCTCCCCATTGTCCATTTTAGCCTTTGGATTTAAGTAAATATATATTTAGTTATAAAACAGCTTGGCTATACATATGCTTTTATGATTCAACTGTGGAATGCATTCACAGATAATTAAAGTCTTTAATTAGATTCTGGTTTATATATCAGTGGTCTTCCATATGAGTTTCTGTAGTAAAACATTTTAGAAATACCAACATTCCCAAAAAGCTCCATAAAAGCTAAAAAACTCTGTAAAACCTTCTAAATTCTTACTACACTACACAAAAAAAGCTATGTAATCCACTTATTTTTGACTGTTCTTTGCCTTTAAAGCAATAGTTTCATGCAGGGATGATGATTATTTCCCAAAATGTCCTCCAAAATTAAATATTTGTCATATTTTCTTAGCCTTTTAGAACCTGGAAAACCTATTGCCAAATCAAATGTCCATCAATTAAAATATATGTAACAATAAGCAAGTCTCTTCTCTTGCTACTTTCTATATTAAATGCAGTTTCACAGAGAAGAAAACTTCAGTTCTTCATCAAACAGTTTGAATATATTTGCATATAGAATAGCCCCAAAAGACCAAATTACAACTTACAACACATTTTTATAGTAGAGTTATATCCTATGCCAAACGGAGGGGGCCTTTTCTAGGCTACAGCAAACAAAAAAATCTAAAAGTAGGATGTAACTGCAGTACTGCTGTTGCTATGAGTGTTCTGCATGTCCCCTTTGACTTGTTTGTCCAGTTAAGATACACTATTAATATACAGGGACAATACAAGGACATTCAAAATCATGAGACCAGTCTACAAACAATCTGAGATTATTTTTATAAGTGCAAGGTTGTGAGGTTTTTTATTTATTTTTATTTCCTTTTTCATCATTACAGCGCTCCTTAAAGCTTCCTCTTCAGTCACAAAATTAGGAAACTTATGTTTTATGTGTGGGTTTGTTGTTGTGGTTTTTTTTTAATGAAGACCAGGATCATGTAAGAATAAGTAAATTTAAGACCTTTGACTTTAAAAGTACCTGAGACATGTGAATGTGAGACTTGTAAGAATGGATAACCTTTTGTGCTGCCATCTAGTATAGTGACTGAAGAATCAGAAAAATAATAAAAAACCCCAGTTGTATCAGGCGGGGCACATCCTGCAGTTTCATGCACTTTCAGTTCTTTAAGCTACGTGATCTAGTGCTCTGCAGACTTTTGAAGGTGGCTGGCAGTACTAAGTCTCTGTTAGCCCCTGGAGATGAGCCCATAACTTCACAGGTGAAAATGGGGTGAGAAACTTTTGCAAATTTATCTTTAGAGATTTCTATCAGCCATCTGATCACAGAGCATTTCCACAAATCCCGGGGGGAAGCCATAGGGCGGAAGACAGAAGTAGCAGGGCTGGGTGCGTGTTCCTGTAGCAGGCTCGGTCTGCTCAGTACTGCTAGAGGGAGGCAAAAACTACTCTTCAAGTAGTCTGATGAAGCTGGGGGTTCCACAGACTTAGTCTGTAACATCAAAGGCTACACAGGAATGGAGGACTTGGAGATACTCCCAGAATTGGTAATGAAGATGTAAAACCCGACAGCTATGCATGTTGAATGTATCATAACATGCACCATCCAGTTTAGGCATGGGCCAAGAAAGTCCCTCTTTTCCACATCTGAGATATTTATACAGGGTGTCCTCAAGGTAGATTCTCTAGCGTCTAATCATGTATGCACTTAGACTATAACTTTTCTTTCAATCAGAACACTGATAAGATTTCTTTATTTTACTTGGCCATTTCCCAGGCCTTGTAGGAACATACTTATTTTTAGAACTCTGGTCCTAAATTAATTTGGTTGGAATTAGCCAAAGGGCTCAAAGGCATTCATGGAAAACAAACACAAAGATAAACCCACATGTGTGCGTGCATACACACACACACACAGAGGCAGATACATGCGCCCACATGTGCAACTTTGTTATATTATAAAAACAAATCTGAAAATACAATTTAAAACAGATCCTTCAGCATTAATGATGTTCTACAACTGCAAATATGTAATGAACAGCCATTTATTTGGTTTGAAAAATTTTCCTATCGCTCATGAAAAACAAAACTGAAATGCAGCACTGAGCTCATATAGGAAAAAAAGACTATTTTTATAGTCCCAGCAAGATACTTTAAGTATATACAAGTCCTAGCATAATGAAAGATTCCGTTTGTCAAGTAACAGCATGGTAGTCTGTCATAAACACTAATATAATGTCAGAGATCAAATCTTCAGTCCTAAAAGACACACAATAAGTCATGAAATCATAATTACTGTTTTGATTTAATCCAGGCAGTTTGTTTAAAGCATTTTGTAAAGGCATGTAAGCATTTCAAAGTAAACAATTTTCTGAAAGCAAAACAGGAAATAATCCAGCTTCCTGTCCTTCCTCTTTTTACTTTGTGGCACACCTATTTTTGATATTATATAAAAAGCATATACCCAATCTACTAATTCCCTCACCACAGTTTTCCTTCAGTACTACTGTCAGCTGCATCATACTGAAGTGGGAATAGATTTCTTTTCCATAGGCTTCCTGCTTCGTGCTTAGTATCATATAAGCTATAGCATGATTAAAATGTGCAGTCTTTTAAGATGCAAAACTCAAACTTAACGGTTTTGCAGAATCAGGTCATGATTATACAGTCAGTTTAACGTGATTAAATCCTGCTGATTAAATGCTGCTGCCAAATGGGTGGCATGTGCTCCTTAACTTGCCTGACTGTGCCTGCTCGAAAGCCTCAGTGCTTGTAGCAGCACGAGGAAGATGATGGGAAGGAGCAACTGGGTGCACGGGGAGACGGAGTTGATCTGCATCAGGTTAAGGTGACGACGTAGCCATTGCTGCAGGGCTCTGGTTTAGCAGCAGAGGTGTAGTTTTACTGATTTCTGAGAGCCATTGCATACAGTTGGGATACTTCCAAAAAAAAGTGTATTTTCCTTGTAACCGTTGCCCATTCTTAACTAAACTTCCACATATTTATTATGAAGCCAGTATGTTTTCTTAGCTCAGCCATCGGATCTTAAGTGTGGAAACTGCCAGATCAATGGGAATACCGACACACCTCAAACTGACCTTAGGACAGTTATGATCTGCATCACAAGCTGTGTTTTCCCTTGTTCTTCTAGAAGAGAAAAGCCTACCCCAAATACAGGTGAAGTCATTGAAGATCTAAAACCTCCAGCTTCCCTATTAATATAGAAAAGAAAAAAAAACTAGAAACAAACATAAACTTGGGGTTGAGTCATTCACAACAGTATAATCTTACACATTAAAACTCAGACTATTGGAAACAGATAGAAGGGAGCATGTGGCCTGCTCAGTGCCTAAAATCCTGAAAATTGCAGTCAGTAATCATAGTAGCAGCCATATGCACCTGAACCAACAAACTGTTACCCTAAAAACAGCTCAACTCTTAAAATTAAATGTCATTCCTAATTGGAAAACAAATCACAAAGTGCCACTCAAACTATTTCATTCTGTATGTTTAAAAAGATTTTTTTTCCACATCCCTTTTGCAATCTTATAATCAGCAGCTGTGTACTTTACATACAAGATGAGAATGTTAACTACAAAATTAAAAAAAAAAATGTTCTGTGGAAACAGATGTAATTTTGCTTTCTCTAGCTCCAATGCAGCAATCCACTTGGTTCTTGATTCACTCTAATTCATTGTAATTCATTCCACAATCAAACTTTCTCTAGACATAAAGATTGAAGAAGTTTACATAGCTGTGATAGCTTCTGTGTAACCAGCCTAGTCCTAGCTATGTGCATCCCAATGAATTAATGCAATTCTACTCACAGCTCTTACCTAAGGTAAGACAAGAAAGATATTTTTCCTTATTATCCTAGAAATAAATGTCCTTGGGGAACAAAGCTCTGCCTCTTTATGGTTATTTTTGGGTACAGAATGCTAAAGTGATAAAGAGGCCTCATGAGTTCTGGAAATCTACAGAATTCGGAGAAGAATACTGATGAAATCCTTTGAAATATTAATCTGCTTGTGAAGCACTTTTTGGAACAGAGCTACCCAATCCCAATCAGTAGACAACTGTCAGAAGATGTCTAAATGTGTTTTGGTCGCAAACCTACAGACGTTTAAACATTTGCTTTAGTTCTGTGCATTAAGCCATTAGAAAAGCTATTCCAGTAGCAAAGTTAGCATATGCAAAAGTTTTTGAAGGCTCAGAGCATGAAGAGTAACAGATTTTAATCAAGGAGTATCAAGGGTTTTTAATCAAGGGGCCTTAAAAAACCAGAAACGTATCTTTTATACTTCCAACCTGAATGATTCTACTTCCCTGACACTTTAGGATTCACATACATAAGCAATTCTGTGACAAGGGGAAGGATGAAAACTTGCCTGTCTAGACCAGAATCTTTCATCATCACACGGCTTGGACACATGACTCTGCAGACAGTGGCTTTAGGTGAAACAACAAAATCAACCACAGGACCCGCTATAATGATGAACTGTAATTGCGTTTGATAAGTATATTTAAAGCTATTTCATATTAACTGAAAAGCTATACGATTTAAAGATACAGAGCTGACCTTCCCTCTCCCCGTTAGTGAGAATGACTGATGTATTGGAAGTGCTTTCGGTAACGACCATCAGCCTTATCCCAGAGCACCTTTTCTGGGATGGTAACCTCCCCAGGTGCAAAGCAGAAGATGTCAGCCCCCATTCATGCTCAGCTGTGAGAAAGAGAGGTATTTCTGGCAGGAATATGGAGAAGGTGCCCGACTAGGGGCCTAGGAGCGGAAAGGAGGAGGGTCGCATGCTCCCAGTATGAAAAAGGAGAAATAGAAGTAAAGAAGTGTTAAGTCCAGATATTGCAGGGTGAGGAACAAAAGCACCGACAGATGAAGGTGAATACTAAAACACTTTGCAGGGCAGATGTTTGTTTTCCACAGCTGGATGTAGATGGGACTGTGGGGGGTATTTATTTATTTATTTAACCCTAAAATTTTGCAGTAACTTGGTTTTGCTTCTTTCCCCTGATATATTTTCTAACTGTGTTCCTTGGACTGCTCCAGGAAGTGCAAGAAAAGATCTAGTGCAGTTGATATATATTTTGTAACAGGAAAATCCCTGTTCTAGCCTTGCTTTTCATTGCTTCTGTCAGATAACTGGAGCTTGAACAAGAGAACAAGCTGCTGCTTGGGTTTCAACTTTGAATATTAAGTTTTTAATTGCATCTTATATTGAGGAAAAGCTCCATGTAGCTAATATTGTTCTTAACTGGCAAGTATTTAACTGAATAGATGAATAAATATTCAAAATAACAACATTAAAAGCAGTCACGTCCCAGAGTTAGACGGAACACATATTTTCTCTTTTTCTTTTTCAGCTCCAAAACACTATTGAGTTTGGACTAAATCAGGCTTTTCCTGGCAGTTATTTCATATCTCAAAAGTGAAATGGTGATCCTTGTGGTAATCTAGCAAGAACAAGTTTATCAAAGGCTGTTAACCAGTCTGCATAAATCTGAAGTCTCTTATCAGTATGATGACTAAGCAGATCAGAATTTCAGCTCAAAACTGCACTGCAGACTCCTGTGCATAGCTGTTTAAGAGCATTTAGCTTAGTCTGCTACTTTGCAATCTCAACTTTGACTCCAGAGTAGTCTGGGTCAAGTAATGTTTATGTTCAGTGCTTCCAAATAAAAACTATGTGATTGTATTGTTGGTTTAATGTGAGGATATAATTTAATTGCAGCTTCTCTACTGCTTGTAATACAAAGAATAAATAAGCCTGAAGCACTGTATGCTCAGCCTGAAGGAAAAAAAAGTGATAGCCTTTGTTCAAGGAGGAAAGGAAAGACAAAACATGCATTTTAAGCTTACAAATCCTTTTTTAACCTGGCATTTCCAGAGGAATTATTTCAAGAGAGAACAGGAATTATCAGGAAATTATGAGATTTAATATGGAGAATTTCACCGTCCTACTTTAGGCTATGCCACTGCTGCGAGGATTAACACTCAGGTGTGTGAGTCATGCTGCAAAAGCCTGTCTAAGATTATGCCTTTACTGATCCCTCGTGACCTTAGATGTATTGTTGATGTCCTCTTGTCAGCAGCAGTGGTGTACGTTGTTCCAGTTCTTTCACAATGAACTGTGGAGCAACCTGTCTGTCTCTCTGGGAACTGGAACAGGCAATTAGTCCTCCTGGAAAAGTGAAGGAAGAATCCACACCTACCTGTCTAGGTGGCTCGGGTTGATAGAGGAGACGCTCCTGTGCGTTAAGGGAAAGGGGAATACTGACAACATGTGAGTGGGAGTTGGAGAGTTTAATGATCCTTAATATAATCTTAAATGGCTTGCAGTGGTCTTACAAAAGGTCTCCTACCTTGAAGAGGGAGTGTTACAATCAGAAAAAATAATTTTTTTTTTCAAAAAGCAACATTAGGAAAAAACCACCCAAAATTACAAAGAACTTGAGGAGAAAAACAGAATCTCAAAGATGAACGAACATATGATAGAAACAGTCAGAGGTACCAAATCTTTAGTCAAGGACACACTTTATATATAGAATGCATCCAGTTAAAGATTTTTCATAATGGCCTCTCTGACTATGCGTCTAACTATGAGGAAGAGGAGTGCCTGAGGAACAGGTTTTTCCGCTGAAGGAGGGACCTGGTTGTCCTTGTAGTACATGAAAAACAATTGGGAATTGACATAGGACCAATTTTTAACCCTCCTTCAGGGAAGCAGCAACTGACTGGTGTCATACATAAGGGGAGAGTCTTCTGGGTCTGTTTTTAACAAAATCAGAGGAAATGTCACCATTCAAAGAAGCAATGACTGTTGTCCTCTGCATTGTCCTCTTCCCAATGCACTACAAGCAGCATTTCATTTCAGGAGTTTGGATTTTCTGTGGCTCTTTTCGATGATTAAATTAAATCTCTACATTTTCTGGAGGTTTTTTTGCATTGGTCTTTGTTACTAACAAACTGCTGCAAGTAGGCAGCAAAAAAAAAGGCCAGAAGAATGAAGCCAATTTTCAAAGTGACCTTGAAGGTCTAAGCAGTGAGAGCTTAAGCTCTGAGAGCATATATGATACTAATAAACTCCTTCACCCGGAGAGCAGATGCAAACATCAGTGACACACAATGGAAGCGAAGTATAGTAAGCCCTCCAGTATCTGCAGAGTTTTTGCCAGCTCCTAGAAATTCATTATAAAGTACAACACTTCTTTCATAAAGTTTGTGGAGCCACATCATTCAATGCAAGAAGAAATAAGCTTTTTAAAGAGTTTGTAGCCTTTAGAATTGTAAAGCAAAGCCTTAAAATACAACTTGACTGCTTTTTAGAGGCTCAGGAAACAGGGAAAATGTGGACAACTTTCATTTCCAATGTCTAGATTCTCAGAGCTTGGCTAATGGCTTTGAATACCTGGAGGCTGCTGATACTGCAGACAGAATATTTATCTTACTCTTAGCTATTCCATTCTTATAATTTTCTCTCCCCTCTATCTGCCCCCCATAAGCAGATTAAATGTCCTAGAAAATTTTGACTATGAATTAGATATTTAGGACTCAGTGGAAAACACCACGCAAAGAAAATAATAAGGAAAAAGTTTTAGAATAATTTCTAATTCCCCTCTGCTCAGTTTTTGTTTTTTAAATGTATTTCCTAATTAAAGAACCTAAAGAATCATGTGTTAACTGCAGTACAGTTAGATTTCCCAGACTTCTCATGATGCGGTCTTCATCTAGCTTTACATAAAGAAGATACCATTGATATCTATTTTGCAGAATACAAATATGGTAAGTGAAGATAATTTTTTTTAACGCATAGCAAATAGCTTTGCTTTCTACTTGGCTATCTTTTGCTAGCCGTCGGTCTTATTAAGTGGGTATTTTCTACCAAAATGTTTTAGTTATAACCTGTTTTGTGGTCTCCATGCCATCGAATATCTTCATTCTAGTATTAAGTCACTGTGAAAGTTCAGTAGGACCGTAACACTTTATCACAGTATCAGTATTGCTGTAATCACTATTAAAGCAGTATGGAACCTGAAAATTCAGGCCCAAACTTCATCTGCTTGTGACATACTCTTAATGCCTGGAAGGATAACCATGATATAATGATGCAAACAAAGTCTTCTCCCCAGAAAAGTAAACTGAGTTCACCATGTCTCCATCACCAAACAAACCCAAAACTCATGTATGCAAATTGCTTGCACTCTAAAAATGGCCATTTCTCTGCTCAAAACGATACCAAAAGGAGGTGCTTCTCAGACCTGTGGGCCAGCCCCTCACTTAGGCTGATCTATCTGCCAGACACATGCAGGAGTTTGAATCTCAGAAGAGAAAACAACCAAATCCTTTTGCAACAGGTAGTTGCTGTCATAAAGTCAAGCATGGGTAACAGCAAATACTCTGAAGGGCAACAGAAATCTCTTCAAACCACAGATAATGTTCTCGTGACTCCTGACCCCCTCGGAAGGAAGGAATGGGATCATTTACCATACAGAGAATGAAAAATTCCACTTAACAATTTCACCTTCAAATTTATCATTCAGATAAAGAATTGCATTGGTTGCTTCCAAAGGAATTTAAGAATTAAGGTGACTCTTCTAAACAGTTTTTTATCCTGTCTTGCTTCCCTCTGTACTAGCAGTGTGCAAACAGCATAGGAAGCTTTCTGCTTATTTTCACACAAAATCCACAACCACAAACCAAGCAGCTGATGTCCAACTTCTACATTACAATTTTGAGATTACTCTAGTCATGTCACTACAGACTTCTGAAAGAGACACCAGTATCATTTTGAAATAGTTTCCTTTGTATTAAAAAATACAGTTTATCTTTATTCTAATACTTGCTTAGACAACTAGGATTAAGCTGCTAAGGCAAACAGGGTCTATCCTAGCTGGAGACAGCAGTTTGAATAGCAGAAAATACACTACAGTGAAGACATGTAAGCTGGGAATAGTTTTAAAATAAATTTCAGCCTTCACGAAACATTTCTGAGAACAGGAACACTGGGCAGATATTGTAACCTTATTGCAAAGGATGAAGCAGAAATTACACGTGATGTTTTTTCAGTACTTAGCTATCTAATGTCCAACATTCTCATCATCTTGTCTCTAGTGGCCCTTTCACATACAGCCTTGCATTTTCTACGTGTGCTGCATCTCAGGTGAATGCTGAGGAAGCAGAAAGTGAATGAGATCCTGAATTGGAAATTAAAGAGTTATGATCCTGATCAGAAGCAAAATTTCTAAGTTTTTCTAAGCAAAACTTCTGATCAGGCAGCTCAAACCAAAAATGCTTAGAATAGGCAACATCCTGAAATAACAGAATATTCAAACTTCACACATAAAGGACACTCCGAGTTCCCTTTTCAGTCTTTTGGGGTCATCTGATCTTACTTGAAATGGAATGCAATCATAAAGAATTGCTTATAAACAGTAAGACTTAACACTTGAAACATTTAATGACCACAAATTCTTCAGACCTCGTCCTTCTCACCTTCCTCCCCAAACCCCCCCCCAAAATAAATCCCAAAGTGAACAACCCTAAGCAATCTCCGACCATACTGCCAGCCTGAGCTACAACGTAGACATGAAGAGAACAGAAACCAAACTTTAGTTTATGTTGGTTATGGACAATCAGAGCTAATTTATAGTATACAGAAATCATTCTGTAAAAGACCTTTTCTAGACTGTAGAGAAAGGCACAAAAATTCAGGCTTGCTGATGAAGCTAGAAACAGTCTCACAGCCATTCTAAGGAAACTGCTTAGTAAAGCAAAATTGGTCTCGTGTTCGTTTAGTCCGTCCCTCCCCCAATCCCGCCTGTAGTTTCCCCTTTCCTTAGTTTTCACTTGCATGCACTAGGGGAACATTTCCTTTTGCTCTCCAAATGCAGGTTACTGCTGTTTCAGAGGTTATCTTTGTAGCAATTAGGTCACCGACTTCATTTTGCATGAGCTGGTGAGCTTATTCAGGTTGTGGGACTGTTCTTTTCAGGGCTGGAAAATTATTTGTGCTCTTCCGTGCGTCACTGCAAGTTGGCACAGTTGCTCTTTTATTGCTAAATCTTGCCTCTGCCCTTTCTTCTGTGTGTGCTGCATCCACCCCCTCACAACTGTATTTTTGCCTCTGGGCCTGCCTCTTAACTTAATGGACTCACTATGCTTCACTTTACAAAAATCTTTATAAACTTCTAGATGGAGAGCTTGCCAGTGCTCTCCCCCCTATCTCCTCCCACTCTATTTCAGATTTTCATGCTGCATTCACCATAATTTTGGTAGATACCCCCAGTAGCTTCCAGTGCCTGGGGATTTCAAGATCTAGACCATCAGACAACTTTCATTGCCTATAGTCAGTGAAAACTAATAAATGCAAAGAACACTAAGACATCTGGCAACAGGTGGAAATTGTCTTATAAATATGAAGGTATTTATGCAGCCATGAGTGTTCAGGTACTCCTTCTAGTCGAATTATGCATTTGTCTAGGTGTATGAGAAAGAAGATTCTCAGACTATTTTAAGAACTGGGTGCAAAAACTTTCTGCCAGGTTTGCATTTGACTACAGATATATATATACCCGCCCTAACACAGTTCTTCACAGAGTCCCCGCGGGTTTGTGGAAGTGACAAGGAAATAATGAGTGCGCTGCTCTGCCTGGGTGAGCAGGGCGCTAATGGGGCTGCGCCGCTTCCGTTACGTGCGCTAGCTCGTCGCCCCGCCGGTCCCAAGCTGTGTGTGTAACGAATGCACAAGGATAAAACGTAAGGAATATGATTCTCTTCCGGATGACTCACCAAGACTAATAGTGTTATTGTCCCTTGCAGATTGGCTCAGGGAGACAAATCAGTGTTCAAGTGCTTCTGGCCTACCATTGATAATCCTTTCAATCACAGTTGAAGCCTTGTTTCCAGACATGTTCGTACTTAATTTAGAAACACGCTGCTCCCAAGGGAAAAAAAAAAATTTGCACCTACAACTTCTTTTGTTTATCCCAAGAACAGGAACAGGTAACACTTCTGTTCAATTCCTCAGTGATGGGCAGCTTTCTTTATCCTTCTCACTTTGTGCTATCCCCAGCAGACTAGTTTTTCAAGAAGTCCCTCATATCACCATACTTCCAAGCTGCTGCCTCTCCTCACCTCTATTTTACGATGCTACCTCCTTTTCTGCCTTGAATCTACTTTTGTGTGGTTCATTCTTCCTCCCAGACTCAAACCTGCTGTTGCAATTATACAACCTTTCCCTGCTGAAGCTGAGATGGTACTAATAAAAATTTAGAGCAAAGGATTATAACATTAATAACAATTTCGCAGCAACATTAAGGCTATACTGACAGGTGTAAGATCAGAGACCAGATGTCAGTGGACGCATTGATAGATTTATTCCAGCAGTGCAAGAATGGAAGGTGCTTCCCTGACTAGCATGCGGTTGGGCTGCCAAATCCCAAACTGAAGTAGGGGCCAATTCAAATTCAAAGTATTAATTATGACTTCGTCTTGCTGTGAGATTTGCATAACATTTGCTCCTTTTACATCCAGCAGACTCAGGATATATATAGTTTTGCAGTAAGTTTTCAAAGGTGATTACTTCTTTTGAAAACCTTCCATGATGTGTCTAAACACTCAAGGTAGACAGTGCCTAGAGACAGTTTATTTTGCTAGACCATCATCTTGCTACAAGCACTATTGTTTATATACATTCATACATATCATGAGACCTTTACCTCATGTGTACCCCTCACATTTTTTAAATTGGGTTCTTATGAGCCCACGATGCTGTGTCTGGCCCAGAGAATGCATTTATGACTGACATGGCAAACAGTAGGCGTTTAAAGCATTTTGATTCTATTTCCTACCTAAGTATGTGTTGATGTTTTTGATAATTACAAACCTGATGATTTACTGAGTACTCTGCTGTACTGTGAGTCCCTTCAGGTTTCCTCTACCATGGACCTGAGCACAGGGCATTATTTGGCTGAAGTCTGACGAAAGCCACAAATAGAGAACCACATGTGTGTGTCTATATGACTGTCTTCCAAATAAGCCTCTACAGAATGGTGTAAATAAATGTTAGGGAACCAAAGCAATACAACGGAGCTGGTATTTTGTAATTCCTATTGCTCACTGCTTTTGAACAGTTTTTAATTTATCTAGATGGTGAAATATCATGTGCAAGACCACTGCATGGTTGTTTTTGTTAAACCTATTGTTTTGGAGTTGTGTGTGCTGTGAGATTTGGATTTTCTCTGAGGGATCAGCTTGGAGGAAAGAGTAATGCTAACATGAAACGTTCAAAAATATAGACTCAGAAGAACAAAGCTTACTAGATTTTTTTAAAAGTTGGTATTTTGGGTAATTTAGAGAAGGCAGATCAACAATTACGAGTATCAAGGGTCTGCTTTTCTTAAAGGGCAATCCATGTGACTAACTGCTAGGTCTCTGACAGGGGAAAAAACAGCTGTATGAGTAAAAGCGAAACTTAGTAATTCTCACAAATAAAACTAAGAAGTGGGCAATCTTGAAGCATTAAATATTTAATAATCCCTGGGAAAGCTAGAGAACTTCTAAAGAAACCTCCAACTTTAAGAGCTGCCTAACACCTTCACAACTCGGCAAGAAAAGGAGAGGAAAATCTGTAGCAGAAAGTTGTTTTTCTTCACATTACGATAGTAGTGTTGCTTTTCCTCCACTGCTAACCTTTCCTACTTCTTTAGTGTGCATTTGCTGTTATTGGCAACGCAGAGGAAAAATAAACTTAAAAAAAATCCCATCTTGTTTCCACTCTCCTAATGCCCCGAAGGTTAACTCTGTAACTTAAAGTGCAGTGAAAAAGCAAGTAGGAGACAAAAAAAGCCCTCAGAACAGCGCTGAAAGGAAGAGCAACAGGTTTCAGGCGTGAGTCTGGTTCTCCCCACACCTCACTGGTGGGCGAGAGGCAGCAATACTGGTCAGCAACTTAAAAAAAAATAAAAAAAAATATTTCCACTAGTGTTCCCGGAGCAGCTGCCTGGCGCCGAGGGGCTCAGGGGGAGGCACAGCAGCGTCCGAAGGGAGACCGGGAAAAAAGAAATCCCCAAAACAACAACACAAACCCAACCACTAAACCCACAGCGCAGCGGCTCTGACAACGGCGCTTT
>NW_009704373.1:0-3710 GCF_000703405.1 Apaloderma vittatum
TTCTTTTGCCCTTCCCAAACACTTCTTTGGCCTCTTTGCCCCATATGACGGGGGAACTAAAGCGCAACTAAACTGACAGTCTTCTTGCACAGCCCATTGTTAGCAGCTATCTTTCCCCTCAGTTAATGTACCCAGTCTTCCACCTTTAAAGTGGGCTCGCCATCCCACCTGGTCATGCAGGAAGCACTAGAGAGGGCTACCAACCGTGGTCCTGAGTTTTCCATTACTGCTGACCACAGCAGGAGGGTATTGACTCCATGGTTGCCCCTCAAGATGAGGGGTTGCCCTGTGCAGAGTAGAAGTGAGATATTGTTCAAAATACCAGAGACATGAAGATGCTCTCTTCACAGTTGCTGAATTGAAATCTGGGCAATATGTTTCTCCCAACTTGTTAGAATGTGACACTGGTGCCCATTGGATGAACATTTTCACATGCACTGTACACATAGGGCGTTATCTGGACCTCTGGCAGCCTTGTTCTCAGTGAGGTCACTTCCAGAACCTTCTCTCAGGTGCTGGATGCCTTTCTAAGCAGTAGTCCTCCTTCCATGATAATTCACAAGAGCTTGCTTGAACACATATCTTGCCCTCACACTTGACAGGACACTCCTCCAGAGACTGCAATTATTTGTGACTTTTGCATTTTCCTGGCCAAATCCCCGGTCCCTAGTGAGGAACATCAGCCATTGGGTTTCCTTGCTTTCGAATTCCTGACTTTGGCCCCTCTCTCACACCATCAGAGTTGATAGGCAGTAATCCACTCACCTGCCTTGTGCCTGTAATCATTCCACATCTCTCCAAGTTTTCCCAAGGTCAGGGAGTGACTACTTTAAGTTGCTAGTGTGATTTCTCTCACTTCTTTCTCCCACATCTCTGCTGAAATCAGACACTTCTCAGCTTACCAGTCAGACACCTCATTACCTCCTAACGCCTGCACTGATCAACAGGGATCCATCTACCTTACTGTCCCTATCTCAACCGTGGTGCTCTCAGATATGCTGTAGGTCTCTGTTTCACCTACTGTATTCTTAGATGTTGTTTGGATCTCAGCATCAGTCAGGGCATTCACAGAAGTGGTTTGAGTTCCAATAGGGTGCACTGTAGAAGGACCAATATGTACGGAATATCTAGAAGTAGGTGGGCTATCCATGAAACTGTTGAGGCTGATTAGTGAAGGAAAATCTAATCATGTGTTGGTGCTCATCAGTGATCAAGAAACATCCTAGAAAATGCATAAATAATATGTATACACATTTCTCATGTTCAGAAGTCTTTATGAACTGTCAGAGAAGAGATGATTAGTTATATCCTTAGGGGAACTATCCTTATAAGGATGCTAAAACCCACTCCAAACTGGGCTGGAGAGTCTTGCCCAGGAATAGACCTTTACTCTTGGAACATGTGTATTTGTGCTAATAGTTCTGTAACACTATTAAAATTACAAAACAATCAGATACCAGTGAGATGTTTTTCCAAGTCTGTTAGTGATAAGACAGTGTACAAAAATCAACCTGAAAAGTACTGAGGTGGGCTGGTTTGATCCCAATACACAAGCTTCTACGACTTAGGAGTAAAGGGCAATATATTGTCTCAGCATGTGAGACTGGCTTATCGTCAGGAAACGAAATCAATTTGAGACAAAAATTTCTCTTTGCATTCTTATTGCCCATGACGTCATATGATATGGAATATACCTTTGGTCAGTCTAGGTCCCAACCTCTTGTACATCCTGAGCCTACTGGCCTTTTACAGAAAGGGCAGAGAGACAGGGTTGCTGCTGTGCAAGCACCACCCAGCAAAACTTCCTAACCATTCCCATGTTATCAACATAGTGTTCCAGCTGCAACTAGAAAGAACCACAGGGAGGCCTAACAGGATGCAATTCAGCTCCATCCTAGGAAGATCCTACACAATGAAGACACAATCACTGTTCATTCATCCCCAACTAACCCATCACAGAACCTCCCCTGAGCAACATTTCTCTCCCTGGGCCTCCTAGGAGAGTGTCTGCAGGGGAAAGGATGACACAGAGGCATGGGTTGGGATGCAGTAGAACTTTAATGAGTCAAAGGAGGGAAATGAGATTATGCTGAGCAGTGGTTCCACTGAAGAGAGCACCAGAAGTAGGGAGAAGTCTGTCCTTCATGATTCTGGTGAAGATGCCGACAGGCATCCACGTGCCTGCCCCACAGAGGAAGCAGGCCCAGCAGGTCCTCCCTAGGCTGGCTTGGTGGAGCTCAAAGCCCAGGGAAGCACAAGAGAACAAGGGCACAAGAGCCAAAGGAGAGAGTGGACGAGAGGAAAGGCAGGCATGGGCTGTGCCTTCAGAGAGCTCAGGCTGGCCCTGTCCCTTTGCAAGGGGTGATGGTGTTGCTCAGCTGGTCTCTGAAAGAAACAAGGCGGTGTTCTGAATACAGCCCGGTACAATCTTGTGAGTCTGTGGAGACCTTCCCCAAGGCCATCAGCAGCAGCTTTAGCAGGGGAAGCACCTCCTGCCGCAGTAGCGACCACCAATGCCAGAGAGGCCAAAGCCCCCAGAGTTGATGGGCACTCCCTCGGAGCTCAGGATGCTGCCAACGGCAGCAGAGGGGGGATTGCCCACAGCGGGGTTCTGTGGGAAGGAGCTGAGGATGGGTCCGGGCAGGGTCACCACCACGGGGGAGGGCTGGATGACGACCCTGGAGTCCTGGCACTGCCGCACACAGGGCTCATTGCAGCTGTTGGCCAGCGGGGTTGGGCCACAGGGCTGGCAGGGCAGGCAGGTGTTGTAGCAGGACATGTTGCAGGGACAGAGGTGCACCTAAGACAGAGGGAAGGGTGAAGCAGAACATGTAGGATGGATGATGAGCATTCTATCAGGACACTATGAGGGAGAAAAAGTAAGAATTGAAGACAAGAGCTGGGGACTCTGTATAGATTCTTACTAGCTTCTTCCTCCAAAAACCCTGAAAGAGCCCTGCTGAGACTGACCAAACCTACAGAAGTCCCCACCTCATCTAGAGATCACAAGACAGTTCAGCCATTGCCAGCCTCTTTTCATGCAAGCACCTCAAGACACAACATGGGACAAAGAGGCTGGCATGTACTGAGAAATGTGAGAGGAAAAGGATGAGGAGGAGAAGGAGGAGAAAGGATTTCAGACTTACCTTGTTCTTAAGAAGATGGTGGCAAGAGGATTGAATGAGAGAGTCAGGAGTAGGACCCACTTTTATACTGCTCCTACACCGCCCCAGGCCCACAGTCACTGCACACGGGCAGTAATTTTCCAATAGACTCACCTCTAAAGTAAAATATCCTACCTAATGGCACACATTGTGTTTTTGTTACTGTCAACAGTTCCATTTAATTTTCTCATTTCTTACATGCCTGGTCTTTGAATCAGACACATTCCAGATGCAGATGTCAGAAGACCAAGGATATCCCGAACTGGATCTTAGTGGGGTCATGCAAAAGGCTTAGCCTAAGGCAGACACAGCACTCACTGGGCCAATATCGCTGGGGCTGGGGGTTACAAAAATGCAGAAGTAGTGCCAGGGTCTTTGCCTTGGTCATTATTGGCAGGATTTTCCGTCTAGTGCTTGAAAGAACTTGCGGCAGTAGAGGAGAATCAGATGTGGGAACATTGAAACAGATTGCACTGAGATGATTGGAAAAGACCTGAAGGGATGTACCAGAGGGTCTTGGTTGTGTTCCTACCAAGACACTTTCTA
>NW_009704374.1:0-3502 GCF_000703405.1 Apaloderma vittatum
ATCAGAGGGAGGGTGGCTGCTGCTCTGCAGAGAACGGGCTGTAGTGTTTCTTGTCTTTGTGTTCCAGGTATCGAAAACCTGCCGTGTGAGCTGCAAAGGAACTTTCAGCTGATGCGGGAGTTGGATCAGAGAACAGAAGGTGTGTTCGGCATTTCAGTAGCGGATTCTGATAGGGAGCCTTGACCTGGAAGGTGGGAAGAACGCCGTGGAGACTCGGCTTTGGAGGACATGTCTCCCCTCTACCACTTTTCTCAAACCGAGTGCTGCGCAGCGGTTTTTTTCCTTTTCTGTCAAGGCTACAGCCCGTGACTAGATTTTTTTTTTTTCCAGCAGTTTTATGTTAATTTGTAGCTATGCAATTGCTGTACCACTTGGATGGCCTTACTGGCACATATTGCCACATCTACTGAGTTGTAGATTGATGTATCTAGCAAGACCAGTTTTTTTCTTTCTTTGACATCTTTTTTAGCATATGGTTGTACATTAATGATTTTCAATTGGAATGATTAGAATAGTGAATGGCAGTACAGCAAATAATGTCTTCTGTGTGTGGAAAGAGGGGCTGAAGTTTGTGAACCTGTGGGTTCAGTTTCTGATATTAACTGTGAGCCTTTCCTCTAAATTAACTGAGAAATTAACTTGAGAAATCACAAGTGTTGAAAAGGGAATAATTTTACTTTCTTTAAAAAAAAAAAAGAAGGTGCTGGGAGAAGTTCAAAAACTGTCAAGAGATGTCTTCTAAATACCTTAAAAAGGTTAAAGAAAAAAATACTGGCTTTGGGAGGCAGCTTTCTCATGTGTATATACTTTGCTTTTCAGATAAGAAGGCAGAAATTGATAGTCTTGCAGCAGAATACATTGAATCAGTGAAGAACATGTTACCTGAGGAGCGAGCAGAGCACTTGAAGAAAATCCAGAGTGCCTACAACAAATGTAAAGAGTACAGCGATGATAAAGTCCAGCTGGCCATGCAGACATACGAGATGGTGAGGATCACAGCCAGTGAGACTTTTGTAAAAATGGTCATATTCTGGAATGGGGCTGCTAATGGACATGGAAAACACTTCCACGGTGTCCATTTTCCCTGGCACGTTTATGGTTTTGTTTACATGTCTTCCTGAAGCAAATTATTAATTGTGAAGCTTATTTTTTTTTACTGGTGCCATCTCCAAAAAGCCTCCTCTTGTCTTACCAGGTTTTGTGTCAAGTAGACTTCTCTTTTAGTTGAAAGTTAAATGAGTTTATCCCACTTGGAGATGGCTTGATCAGTAGTAGCCGTCTGCTGTGCCATAACACCAGGAAATACACCCCACTCCCTCCTCTACAGCAGCTCCCCTGTCACCCAATACAGTTGCAAGAAAAAGTATGTGAGCTTTTTTGAATTTCATGGTGTTCTGCATTTATTTGTCATAAAATGTGATCTAACCGACATCTAAGTCAAAGAGTATTGATAAATATTATGTGCCTAAAATAATAACAGAAAAACAATTCTCATCCCCCGTGTCTTTATTGAACACAGTCATTCAGCATTTAAAATGCTAGTGGGAAAGTAAGTGAACCCTTAGAATCAATAACTGATTGACCTGCCCTTGGCAGCAATAACCTCAGCCAGGCACTTCCTGTAGCTGTGGATCAGACCTGCCCATCATTCAGGAGGGGGTTTAGCCCATTCTTCCTGGCAGGACTGCTTTAGCTCTGTCACGTTCTTTAGATATCTCATATGTATGGCTCTCTTCAAGTTATTCCGTAGCACCTCTCTTGGGTTGAGGTGTGGGTTCTGACCTGGCCACTCCAGAAGGCAGATTTTGTTTTTCTGAAGCCGTTCTGTTGTGGACTTGCTCTGGTGTTTTGCTTTATTGTTCTGTTTGATGCAACGTCTACAGAGTTTCAGCTGTCGTACAGATATTCTCACATTATCTTGAAGGATTTTTTATACATTTGGGAATTCATCTTCCTCTCAATGACTGTGAGCTGGCCAGGCCCTCGTGCAGCAAAGCAGGCTCAAATCATGATGTTTATTCCGCCATACGTTACAGCTGGGACGATGTTCTCATGATGATTTGCAGTGCCATTTTTACACCACATGTAGTACTGCATGTTCTTTCCAAACAGTTCAATCTTTGTTTCACCGGTCTACAAGACATTTTGCCAATACCACTGTAGAGTGTTAACGTGCTCTTCCCCAAACTTCAGGCATGCAGCAATGTTCTTAAGCAGCGGCTTCCTTTGTGGTGTCCTGCCATAGACACCCTGCTTGTTCAATGTTTTACCTACTGTAGACTCATGAACACAGATGTTAGCCAGTTCCCATGATGCCTTCAACTCTTTGGCTGGCACTTGGGAGGAGTGTATTGTGGAGGAGTGGAAGGAAATCTGCTCAGTTATCTTGGTTTCCAAGGGGTAAAGAAAGCAGATCCATCAGCTCCACCATCTGTTTGTATATTGGACACCAAATTTTCCTCAGTGGGCCCAGTGGGAAAACCTCACTTTTTAAAATGCAGCTTTACACACTTGTCTTTCTCTGCCGCTACTTCTGTGTCTGTTTTGCCATCTCTTGGATAATTCTTCTCTCTATGTATTGTACCATCTAGATAAAACTTGAGTGAGGAGAATCCATTTGACCATGCTTTGTGTTTTGTCCACTGTCTGGAGACACTCTGGGTTCTGCTTTGTATGCAGCTGCAGTACATTTTATTGCCATCAAATACTGCAGAAAAGGAAATTATTTTACAGAAATTGAAAATTGAGGACTAGCAACACAGTTTGGGGAGAGTGGCTTAAAATACATTTGCTACATCTCTGTTCTGTAAGCCACATAATTGCAACCAGAGTAGGAAAATGTGCTTACTTAACGTGTATTGACGTGATATTGGAGATAGACAGCAGAAGCCAGTGGAATACCAGAACAAATAGAGTGATCCACATTTCATGGACAATAGTTGAATAATGTGTTTTGAAAATTGCGGGGAGGAAAACAGTTATTTTTAATATCTCTCGTATTGTTTTGTTCTGCAAACCATTAGTCTGAGTTGCATTGACTTTCTTTTATGCCACTTCCCTTTTCCTTCCTTTTTCTTTGTCTGTAGAGGGACTGGGTCCTCTTGCTTTTGCCTATTTTCTTTTTCTCTCTGCCTTAATTCCTTTTTCTGTGTACTATTTCTCTTTTTCCAGTTTGATACTCCTTTCATACTTGCTCTGAAGTTGTATTCTCCTACTCATGCTGATAATGGCCAAGTTCTTTCACTTTCCCATTTTCTTTTGGTTTTTTTTCGTGTTTGGTTTTTTTTTTTTAAAATTCAGTTTGTGGTTTCCTCTTCTGTGCAGGTGGATAAGCATATCCGCCGGCTGGATGCAGACTTGGCACGGTTTGAAGCAGATCTGAAAGATAAACTGGAAGGCAGTGACTTTGAAAACCCAGGATCTCGAAGCCTGAAAAGTGTGTAAATTTTATACATTTGATTGTCTTTTCCAGCATTACAGAATCACAGAATTGTTGAGGCTG
>NW_009704375.1:0-4973 GCF_000703405.1 Apaloderma vittatum
GCTTTGCTTTGCCGGGGCTCCGTGGGTTGGCGAATGTTTTGTTTGTTTGTTTTCTGGCAAAAGGTTAAAATGCTTCTTGGCTGATTAATAAGTGGCCGCTGTGGTTGATCTCAGATGCTTCCTGCCTCCTCCGATCGGTCGCATTAGAAACATGTGTCGGGGGCTTTGCACATGTAAGAGGCAGCGACCCGAAACTGGCATCCCTAAACAACGTCTGAATTTCATTTTCAGCTGGCTCGCCGGATGCTTTTATGAGTAATAACTCACGCCTTTCTTCGCCGTGACATTAGCGATAAGAAAAATGGAATCGAGCTTTGAGACGCGGGTCTGCAGCGTGCTGCTTTATTGCGTTTTAACCGAGCGAAAATCTGGTATTGGCACAGCCGCTAGATTCCTCTGGCATGACTCATTTGCTATTAACTATTAAATTTTAACCGCCCTAAGAGAGAGAATCTTTGCGTAGCGTGCTGCGAAGGAGGAACGTAGCGAACCTATAATGACCAAAAAAGCCTCAAGGATTTGAGGGACCTGACCCAGCATCGCTAGAGTTACTGAACTGTCTGTCCCTTCGCTGTTAAAGATGAGAAGGTAGAGCTGAACCTTCATTGTGGTGCTTAATTATTCCTCTGGCTGCTAAGAGGATGGAGGCACACGCGTCTTTTGGCGCTTGGCAAGTGTCAGATCTGCTGCTGGAGACAGAGGGATGGAGGTCTGGGAGACAGAAAGATTTCTACATTCCAAGAAGAGCGACTGGCTCAGAGTAAAAAAGACCTGAGCTAGGAAAGGGTGTGGATGGAGGTGCTGGGGAAGGGATGAGAGAACACGCAGGGGGACCAGAAGGAGCCCACGAGGGCTGCGCGTGTGGGACCGCAGTTGGGAGGACGCTGGGCTGGTCATGGTTTAGTGATGTCGGGGCGCTGGGGCTGGAGGATATGGACCTGGTCCAGTCGAAGAGGCTGTTCTCTCCTGCACTTAGTGTGGGAGTTTGTCTCACGGGAGTTTTCTCAGGCTGGGCGGTTAGAAATTACTCCCGTCAGTTCATATTCCTACTTTATAGTATAAAATGATCCTACTCCGATTTGCAGGGCCGGTCCTAAATTAAGATTGCATAGAAATGCTTCTGCCTACACTCAGTTTAGTTTTGCCTGGCGTTGCGGCCTTGATGCTTCCTCACTTTATAAATGTGACGAAAAATCCCAAAAATCGTAATAACTGGGGAAAACTAAGTCCTGCCCGCTTGGGCAGAAGCGGTTTTAATGTGTGATCGTTGTTGGGATTGGTCCGTTTAGGTGCTTTGTTATAACAATTTCGGAAATAGCTTCGCTCCGCAGGAGGGAGAGCAGAACCTTTCCAGGTTGAAGTTTGTTTGGAGGCTTTCCGTGGCATCTGTTTGGAGAAATCAGCCACTTGTTGGAATGAATGGGGTGGCGGCGAGGTTTGTAAACTCCGGGCAAATGTTATTCTTCCTATCTTTGTTCGACGTGCAAATAATTTGTTAAGGGGCGAGCTGTGGTCAGGCTGACACTTGAGGAGAGGAGGAGAGATGTGTTTGGATGCTTTTCGATATTCTGCTGATGGTGAAACCCAGTCAAATGCTTTCCTGCAGAGCTTGTAACCAAACTGTTCCAATATAGCGAGAAGACAGTAGAAGCTCATTATCCTGGTGTTTACAGTAAGCAACACAAAGGGCTGAGACGGGATTTCGAAGTATTTACTATCAAACCACTTGAAAGAACATGTGTACATCCTTATTATCGTTTGTAACAGAACTAAGAGCACGAGGCTGATAGTGAAATCCTGCAGTTCCGTGGTGGTTTAGGTAGGTGGTTTGGCTTGACCTGGTGATCTTCAGGTGAACCCGGACGGTACATGAGGGACCGAGAGAAGCCCGGCGGGGTCGAACGGGAGCCCCCGCGCTGCCCGGCCGGGGCTTAAAGAAGAGGAGGTGAAGGCTGTGAGCATCCTGGAATAGCAACTGCTGATCTGACTCACCAGTATTTTAATCAGTCAGGCATTCTATTTATTTTTACTTTGGAACTCTTAGGTACACAAGGGAAGTATCTCTTTTTTTTTCTTAAAAACTTGAAGTGGCATTAAGTGTGTTTTAAGGTTGGGAGGGTGTGTTGAGTGCCACAACGGTTTTTTATTATTTTTTTTTAAGTCCCGTCTGACACGAATTGAAACTTCTCCTTGCTGACAGCGCCGAGCTTGTTTAAATAAACCACCCCGGGCCCATGCTGCAGTAATGTGCCTTAAACTGACAGGGCTGAAAAAGGAACCGGCTGAATTTCAGTTCCATCTGAAACGTGGGCGAGCAGGGAAGCTCATCCATAGCATCCAGGGAGGAGGCAGGGAAAAAGGGACGCGATGCCTGAGGTTTGAAAGGCTTGAACCTTTAGATACCAGCTCCCAAGCCAGATCTTTAGTGTGATTCTTCTTAAAAAAAAAAAAAAAGTGTTACCTTTTTTTATGATAGTAATTTTTTTCATTCCTTTGGTGAAATGCGTGTGTTATGACAAGGTTTGATGTCTCTGGATGATGATTTTGTAGCTCTCTGGCTGCAGACTTGGCGCTTCCTCACGTACGTGCTGACAGTTGTTGGGACTGGAAGGTCCCCAAAAGGTGTGTGTTCCCCTGGGTTGACATTCCCTCTTCTCATGATGGATAAATCCCCGGCTCTTGCCAGCTGTTGCCTTGTTGTTCAGCAAAGCAGCGTTGCTAAAATGCTAGGTGTGTTGTTTTAATAAACCAGTGGCAGCTGCAAAAGAGAAGGCCAATCTAAGTTAATGCATTGTTCATAAAACTCTTCTCAATAAGGAAGTGGGAAACCTCACTGAGACAACATGATTATTTTTTTTTCGGTTGTTTTTTTATTTTTCTTTCTCCAAACTAAATGTCAATGTGAAACTGCTGCTGAACGTTCACAGTCAGACCGGGAGGAGAAATCTGCGTGCCTTGAAGCTGGCTTACAAAGTCACTTAAAAGCTCTTTCCTAGGTCTTTTTTTAACTAAATCTATGGGCTGCTGCACAGAATGTTGACTGAAGTTCTCCAAAAAGCCATTGGCAAGGGAGATTTGATGCAGACCAAGCAGGATCCCACGTTATGCTGTGCCACGGAGGGTTTTAGCCCTGGAGAGGTAGTTGCATTGCTTTTTTTCCACCTGTGAGTTTCTCTTCCTATATATGTGGTAACTCCATGAAACACTGAAAGGGTCGTTTAAGGTCCCTGCTCCAAATCGGTTCCGGTGGAGATGGAAGAGCTTAAGAGGGATTTCTTTAGAGAAGGGTGGAGGGAGGAGGTTTTAAACGAGCCGAAAGCGCATGGTTGTCTCTTACATTACTAATGTTTGAGCGTCTCCTTAATTCTCGCTCCCTACAAGTCTCAGATGACCTTATCCAGTCTGTTCGTTTCTCACAGGAGCACAGATGTTGTTTGAGGGAGGAGCTGCCTCCGCAGCACAACTGGTGCCCTGTTTGGCTTTCGTTCTGTAAAAACGCACTTTCTTTTTTATGGCAGTGAGAACAAACGTTAGTTAACCAGAGGTGAGTGTAAAACCTTAGCGAAGATAAGGAACGAGTAGTCTTTAATGCTGCTAGCAAAAGCCCATTGTGGGTTAGGAGTGCTTTATCTACTGCGTTGTTACCCGACTTCCCCTTTCTTCCTTGCAAATAAAGAGCCCATGCACACACCTACAGAAGGAAGAAAGTCAGGGATATTGAAATCAAGAATGAGGGTTGAATCTGGGTGAGCTAGGTGAAGGAGAGGAGGGTTCTGAAAACCAGAGGAGTATGAAACGAGCACCCTCCCGCTCACTGACTTGAAGCTCTTCCCGGTGCTTATCCCGGAGCTGCAGTGAGCCAGCAGCAGCTGAACCCGCAGCTCCAGCCTGGCTCACGGGGGCAAATCCTCTTCTCAGTGGTCTTGCCCTGGAACCTCCAGCACCTATCTGCTGTTCCCAAGGCTCCCTTTTATTGAGAGCTTCCCCACGGGGCCAACACCTGAAAGCCCGAGTGCCTGCATCCAAATTCCTGCACGCTCTGTGCCTCGTTGTCACCCCACCGAGAGCGCGGAGATGAGTCGAGCCTGTCCGGTTCTGAATACGTTGCTTCAAGAGAAGTCATGCTTCAAAAAGCATTTAAAAGTCCCGGTTTATTTATTTTCTTTTTTTAAACACAACTTCTGCCAGCCGCGCTTTGTCGTACGCACCGCACAGATAGTTGGGGTTTTGATCCGTATAAGGACCTGAGGATTGCAGGGCAACAGTTAAACTGGGCTGGGCTCGCAGCTTCTGTGCCTACCCAGCCTTGTAGACCTGAGTCACACATTAAACTGTCTGAGCCCTGGCAGCTGCTGTGTTAGAGGACGTTGCTTACAATAGCTACCTCTTATTTATTATTATTGTTTTTTTCAGTCGGCAAATGAGGTCTGTGCTTTGTTGACTTTAACCTCAGCGATGTTTCCTTGTTACTCTTCTCCCTTTCAGAGGGCACTTGCAATTTCGCTGCTCCCCTCCCTGTGTTTTTGGCTAAACTGAGAGGGGGTGACCTGCAGGATTCCCTGTTTTGGGGGATGACGGGGATGGGTTTGCGCCGCAGACCTTGAAGGTCCTTGAAGGTGAGGGGAGGGCAAGAAGGGACAGAGTTAATGCAAATCAGGAGAGAGTGAGTATAAAAATAGCTCTGAACTTGTCAGTTGGGTCGCTGGTGGCTTGGGTTAGTCATCTGGCAGGCTCTCTTTCTGCCGCTCCGAGGGATTATTTTACAGCACTGAGATTTGACATAATTTCTGTGGAGGAGAGGGAGCGGGACGGGCTTAATGAGTGGGATACTGTCATCAGCGCTTCTTTTGCACAGCAGCTGCTCTCTGTTGAGCCGCTGAATGCAGTCATTGTTGACTTGCCCTGAGTACCTGCCAGGTTGTTATGTGACTCACCCGCACATCACACCAGGGTTCCTGCCTTTGGCTCCCAAG
>NW_009704375.1:4990-5307 GCF_000703405.1 Apaloderma vittatum
CCCCCCCTCCTCTCGCTTGGTCATCTTCCCGATTGATCTCTGGGTTGCCAAAAGCCCGATGGAATAAATGTCCTGTTGCCCCCAGCAGCTGCTCCAGGCAGGGAGGGGGGGGAAACAAGGAAAGAAAAAAGGAAGAGAAAGTCCCTGGAGCAGTTTGGGACTGATGAGCCTCAGAAACGTGCCCCTGTAGTAGTTCAGAGGTCTGGCTTTGGCTGGTCTCCACTCAAACGTCGTAGAGTCACAGAACCACAGAAAGGTTTGGGTCAGAAGGAACCTTAAAGATCATTATGCTCCATCCCTGGAAGTGTTCAAGGCCA
>NW_009704375.1:5430-12456 GCF_000703405.1 Apaloderma vittatum
CCCCGGCCATGGGCAGGGACCACCCCCACCAGCCCAGGTCGCTCCAAGCCCCGGCCAACCTGGCCTTGGGCACTGCCAGGGATGGGGCATCCACAGCTGCTCTGGGCAACCCGGGCCAGGGTCTCACCACCCTTGCAGGTTAGAATTTCTTCCTAATACCTGATCTAAATATCCTCTTTCAGTTTGAAACCATTCCGCCTCATCCCATCCCTACATTCGCTCATCAAGGCTCCCTCCCCACCTGTCCTGCAGCCCCTGTGAGCGCTGGCAGCCCGCTGTCAGGTCTCCCCAGAGCTTTCCCTTTTCCAGGCTGGTGTCCCTCCTCGTCTTATCCTGGGTTTGTGACACCGAACACCCGTACGTGCTTGCTAAGTCTTCTGAATTTTTCTGGGTTGTTTAATGATGGAAACGTTCATTGTAAGGTATTTGCACTTGAGCTGTGAGAGGACCAACATGAGGAAGTCACCTTTACAGTTAAGGGCCAACTATTCTGGCTTAATAGATAACAACTGTTTTAAAATTTCTGGAATCCAGGGTGAGGGGATCAGGGGCTGCACCAAAGCCGTATCTCCTGTGGGCTCGTGGCCCGAGTGGTTGTAGAGAACTCCTGACTCTCCACGCTCCTCAATCTTACCCCACGATAAACCCTGCTCCTGTCCTGCGGCGCCTTGCTTCCATGCTTCTTTATTTTCCACCCCTGGCTCCCTTCCACCGCCCTCTCCGTTGCCAACTGGCCAAGATTCGGCTTGTGCCGGGACGTGTTCGGAGCTGCACTTTCACGACCTGCTCAGCTCGCAGCCTGCCAAGGGGATCATCTTTTCCAGCGCCGTCCCCCTCCTCTACCCGACACCAAGTTGCCGATTCACCGTGAGAGGGAAACTTTTGTCGGGCTTAACAGAGGATTTCAAAAGTGATGAAGGAGAGGAAGGGGAGCGAGGGAGGGATTATGGGTGGGCAGGCTGATTGCCTCGCCTTGTTCCACGGGAAGGAAAAACGAGAAATGGATTCGAGGGTGGCTGAGTACAAGGAAGAAAGCAATTAGCGGGATTTTATGGCCGGTTTATGTGGTGTAAGAGCCCAATGTAATTTCTCCTTGGTGCACTCGAGGAGAAAATCTTTCTTTTTTTTTTTTTTTCTTTTCTATGTGAATATTCTTCCTGTTTAGTGATACAGGAGTTCCCTCTTACAAATGGTTTCACTGCTTGTATTTATGGAATACACCAAGAAATAAATTTCCCTTTGAAACCTGCGTGGTCTCATATTTTTAGTACTGAAAATAAAGTTGACCCTTAGCTCCTCAGTGGCACAAGTGAGGGACATGGAGCTGGCAGGTTTGGGTAGCTCCATGCTCGGAGGTTGGGCAGGACCTCGATTTGGTTTAATTTATTTAGTCACCTGCTGCCTCCTGTTTCTCTTGAAGCTGCTTCTGCCTGTGAAGTGTTTTGACGAGTGTTTTGCTCTTTTTTTTGGTCCTTCCTCAGTGACTCTCTGAACCTGTGAGATGGCAGTGATGGGGATTACGTGCCAAGGAGCTCCTGATCCAGCCATCAAGCACAAGAAGGAGCTCGCAGCTACCAAGGGGCTGGACGAGACAGCGAGCGAGAAGCAGAGCAGCGTTTGCAAAGTAGAAGATTCAAAGAAGGTCATCTTTCACAGTCAGTGGAAAATCCTGAATGATGTCATCACCAAAGGAACAGCAAAAGAAGAGACAGAAGGAGGCTGTGCATCGATTTCGATCATTGCCCAAGCAGAATGTAAGTAGCAGGGCAGCCTGCGCTCCATTGAGAAAAAGGAATGTGTAACGCAAGACGAGGTTTCACTCGCCTCGCGCTCCTGGAGAGCTGAGACGAAATCTATTTGTAATCCCAAGCGGGGTGGAGCTGATGACACATCCCAGTCTCGATTTAGGAAGCTCCTGAAATCTCCTAATACCGTGGTGGCATCCACCGAGTAAAGCATAAATAACACAACAGCACGTGGCCGTCGCACCTAGCTGCTTCGACCATCAGTCCTGCTGGGTCTTCTGTTCTTGGCTGACTTCTGAGAGGTGTTTTAAAAGACCAAGGGGGGTGGAAAAAGAGAAGAAAACCAAAACAAAAGCTGTCAGGTGCGGGATGAGGAGGTCGGAGTGCTGGGGGAGAAGGAGCCTGGGGTGGGCGATGCGGCGATTCATCCGGATCGCCGTTCAATTTAGCGAGTTGGTGGAGTTTTTTCTGCGTCCAGTCGTTACCAGGAGAGGCTTGGCTTCATGGTGAAGACATGTGACGATCCTATTTTCTTTCACACAGGTGAAAACAGTCAGGAGTTCAGCCCCACTTTGTCAGAGAGATCCTTTATTGCTCATAGTAAGCGTTACAGGTGAGAGACCTTTTCACGTGAATCCCCACCCTCCCTGCTGTGTGTGCTGACTTGTTCCAACTCACCCTGGCTCTGTGTGCTTACAGGATTTTATTTTTTCCAAAACCACTCCTGTTTAGATTAGCTTTTCTGTCCGAGGCTCGGGAGGAGCGTGCCTTTCCCCAAACATCTTCCTCGAAACCTATTTGTTTTGAGAGAAAAGAGAAGTTTAAGCACAAATCACTCAAAACCCCTTGCATTCTCTTGTCTGATTTACTGGCCCTCGTAGTGTTCTGCTTCCATTTCAAATTTGCTTTGAAATGACTGAGTCTTTTCCTTTTTTTTTCTTTTTTTTTTGAGGTGCATGGGCTTAAGGTAGAAAGATCCAGGTGAAAATTTTCGGTCTTTTTAAACTGAACTCTCCTGATAGTTTTGAAACCTTATTACATTGTTTGAAAAGCTGCGGGAAACCCAGGCTGCTGCTAGGAGCAGTCCTGAGGAAAGGAACAGCTTCATTTCTGGGGAGGATAAACATCAGGGCATGAGAGAAAAAGAACGTTTGCTTAATGACAGCGTCAGCGACAGAAACGGAGATGTGAAGAGGAGCTGAAAGTGGTAACGGGGAAGTAACAGTTGTGGTAGAAAAGTGGAGGCCTGGGACTTGCTTTTCTACAGGCACCTGAGAGGGACTTTTCCTCACGAGGAACACGTCTGTGCCTTACTGGGGCACCTACTGGAGCTTTATTAAGCACTGGGGCTTCATGGGGTGGCTCCAGTTCTCTCTGAGGTGGGCGACTGGGATGTAGGCATCGGCGCTGCCTGTCTCCTGGCAGCTTTCCGACACGGAATCTGGCCTGGGGAGGTATTTGGTTTGAGGCTGCCTGCTGGCTTTATGCCGTTGTCCCGTGAACCAGCTGAGGAGATGCCGAGCGAACCGTTTCTTAGGGTGACGCCATGGAGGGGAGCGCTGCTCGCGGGATCTGGCGGCGCTCCGTGGTGCGCTGAGACAGCAGGAGTAGGGGGGCAGAGCAGCGCTGGCTGCCGGTCACTGGTTGGATGGATCGACAGGACAACTGCGATTTCACACCCTATTTTCTCTTACAACTTGATTAAAAAAATAAATTCTAGCTACTGTGGTCAGTATGAAATAACTGCAGACAAATGTCCCTCTTGAGAGTCGTGTCCCTTCGCACAGACCCCCAGCTGGTGTGCTGGCCAGTGCTGTTTTGTATATGTATGCGTTCCCAGAAATCCTGTTGTACTTTCGAGCTTTGCATTCCAAAACGTTTTGACTTTTTGGAGCTGTTCTACTGCACTGTGCTCAGTCATCCCTTTCCTTTGGTGCAAAGGCTATTTTTCTTTCACTAGAGCAAATGTTTATAGTACGAGCACCGTTAATAATTTTAATATATTTTTAAATAGGTCACACGTACTCGTAATCTCCGTCTTCATTGCAAATCGTAAATACAAACTGTCTCAAAGCAACCTGGAGACATTCAATGGTTTTCCCTCTGCTTTGCTCTCTAGTTTTGCTGTTCCTTGCAGAATTTGCAAGTGACGGGAGACTTAATGCTTTGTTTCCCACCCCCACACCCCGTATTTCCATCTTAAAATGCCCGATGTGCCTTGGTGGTGAAGTTACAAATGCTATTTTCTAATGGCATTTGTAACTTCACTACCACGAAATTATGTTCTCTAGTCTTTAAATCCCGGAAGGCAAAACTGCTGATTCTCGTTCTGGTTCTGTGGGTTGTAACTGTGAACGGGAGGTGAGCTTTTTGCTGTCGGATCTAAGCGGTTTCGCGCGTTTTGGTTCCTGACAGCCGGTCCGACAGCCTCGATCAAATCCCCAACAATGTGGCCCATGCGACGGAGGGGAAGATGGCACCTACCTGTTGGAGGGGGAGGCATCGGGGCAAGACGAAAAAGAAACGGCACAAGAAAAGATCCAAGCTGAAAGTACAGACGGTGGCTGCTGGCAGACGAGGCCCCAGGACGCCAGAGCAAGAGAGCTGCACCCCAATCCCTGTCCAGGTGAGGATCCTTTTGTATTCCTGAGCCCCCTGCAAACTCTTGAGGGTTCTTGGTGGAATTTTGGGCGCCTGCGTTGAGGTTCCTGCTCAGCTGTCCTGTTTTCTTTTCTAGGAGGATGAATCGCATCAAAGTAGTCTTTACAGGAACCATTTTTGGGCTTCGGAATTTAACAAGGGTTTGGTCTACGATCCGCCGCCGTTTGAGAAACCGGAGCAAAGTCTGTCGCCGGGCAAACCCCATTCGCCAAGGAGCCAATACAAAACAGAACTGCACAAGCTGATAAGCCCTATTCAGTGCCTTAATCACGTTTGGAAACGGCGTTATCAGAAGGACAGCGTTCCACAGCCCGAGACTCTCCATCCTCTTCCCTACAACATAGTACCCCCTCATTTCCCACATCTGGACACTCCTTTCCATGCCTTGAAACGTAACGCCCTGGAGACCTACTTCCACGGCGATCTCAACTATCACGACAGTGAGCATCGCTTATCCAGCCTAAACTTAGAATATAGTTTCCCCAAATGCATCAACCAGTCCATGAAAACCAGCTCGGACAAGATTTCTGTGGAAGAATACTTGATAGATGCCCTGAAGGGGAGCGTGAGTCTCGGTGAACCCCAAAATTTAGCCAGCCTAGCCAAGACATGGAGAGGAGGTGGTCTGGACCTGAAGGAACAGTTTAATGAAGCGAACGATAACGAAGGCGTGCTGCTCAATGAGGTGATCTCCTGACCCTACGCACGAGTGTCGCAGTAGGCAGAGTTTCTCCCGGGCTTCGGAAGGGAGATAATCCGCACCCGCGAGCCAGCTTCTGTAACACGCCTGTGCTTTCTGAATGGTTTTGCTATGGTCAAAGACCGCCGGTTAAAGACATGGTTTTGGTTTTTGAAGGATGTAAAGCCCCGTCTTAGATGGGTGGCTCCAATTTGTTTGCTTATTCGTATACATGCTCATCTAAAAAGTGTTTCTGTGTTTAGTCAGACTTCAAACATGTCTGTCTGAGAAAGGGCCTGGTCTGTACGGGTGAGCAGGTTGCACGGTTTTATTTGCCATAGGTGACCCCAGCTGCTCCGCAGACAGAAACCAGAGCTGCGCAGCTCGTGAGGGTGCAGAAAGCATCCGTGCTGCCTCTGGTGGGAAGCCAGCAAGCTCGCCCGGTGTCCCTTGCCAAATGCAGGGCTTGCACACAGCAAACGCGTGTGAATCTCAGAGGCATGATTCATTTCTCCTGAATTCAGCTCTCTCTCGCCAGCTGAAACTCCTCGGAGAGGACACTTCTCTGGAATCGGTGTTGTCGGTGGAGTTCAGGGTGTCACTTACCTGCCTGAATACATCTCTGCCTAAAGCACAATCTCGGTCCGCTGCCTGTAAAGAAAGATTTAGCTCACGCGGAGATGTCTACATCTAGTCGTGTGAATCTTACGTTGTTTGAAGGATTTAGCTTCGTAGCTAGGTCCTGCGTGAGAAGGGAATGGTTTGGAGCTCCAAAGCTGCCCAAATACTGGTGGCCTTTCTATACAACGATGGGGTGCCCTCATTTAAATCAGAGCCCACAGCAGTAAAATAGGTCCTCCTGTATTGTTCCACTTCGAGCCCGTGACAGAAGCCATTTGTACAGGGATTTTTAGAGAAGTGTGGCGGTGACCATCATTTTACTTTTTTGAAAGTCTTGGTTTCCCTGTGGAGCTCAGCAGTTAAGCGTTTCTATCCTTGCTTCATCTTGATTTCCGATTTTTAACTTCCAGAAACTAAAGCCAGTGGATTATGAATATCGAGAAGAAGTTCATTGGACCAAGTGCCACGGTTCTCTGGGCATTGGCTCTTTTGGAGAAGTATACAAAATAGAGGACAAACAGACGGGATTTCAATGTGCTGCCAAAAAGGTAATTACTTGTGAGAAAGCCAGAGGGGCGTTCCTGACACAAGAAAGCATACGGAGAAAAAAACTTCCTCCTTTGGGCTGCCATGGGGTGGATGTACCTTATTGTACAGTCACAGTGGCCTTCCAGTGCATAAAGGGGGCTCCAGGAATTTCGGGAGGGACTTTTTACAAGGGTGTGTGGTGATAGGACAAGGGGTAATGGCTTGAAACTGAAATAGGGGAGATTTAGATTAGATATAGGGAAAAAGTTTTTCCCTGTGAGGGCAGAGAGACGCTCTCAGGGAAGAAGACAGAAGACAACAACCCTCTTGAGAAAGGGAGAGGAGAAGGAGGAGGAAGCCAATAAATGAGCGTGAAATTTCCAAGTGTAGAGATAAATTGTTTGGGTGGGGAGGGATGAGGACAAGCTCTCCGGGATTTCACCCATCGGGTCCCGCAGTGGCGGCCGAGCGGGCTCTGGGGGTGTTGTCCTGGTGTTCGTTCCAAGCAGGAGCATCCTGGCTGACGTTCACAGGTCTCCTTCCAAGCCCGATGGAGCAGCAGCGTTAAACACCAGCCGGGCAGGGCTGCCTGCAAAGTCTTGTGGCTTTCTGTTTGTTGGCTTGTTTTTATTTTTTGAATTGCTTGGAAACAGAAGTGCTGAGGTACTGACAGGCTGACTCCTGTTCTTAGCGCTGCTGTCAGAGTGGTTCCAAATAATGTTTATTGATATGACGATAGGTGCTTTATATATATAAATAATATATGTGTGTCTATGGGGTGCTGGTGTGGCA
>NW_009704376.1:0-985 GCF_000703405.1 Apaloderma vittatum
CTGCCGGCCAGGGTCAAACCACGACAGAATGTTATGCAGAAAAAAAAATGTGTTATTCTTCACAATATAAATACTATTCCATACAAGAATTTCATAAGCATGGAATAGACTCTTCACCCAACTTTCTTAAAATAAATGTTTGTTCACATAATAGCAACCTGTCATCATTTTGCCAAAAAAATTGCTCAAGAAAACATAGTTCATTCCTTTTAGAGATTAATGTTTTCCTCTTCCTGGCTCTACTTATCTCTTATTTAATATTTACAAGAATTTAATTCTATGTATACTTCTTTTTTTTTAAAGGTAAGGAAATAACAAACCAAAGTAAGAATGATTCACTAATTTCCTTAAAAATATGTGTCTAGATATACCAAGAACAGGAAAGCATAATCAGTGCTTTAGGAGTATGAGTTATTTCACTGCATTATTTGTCCAGCTTGATGAAGTACCAAGTGTAGGACCAATTTGTCTGCACTGTTAAGAGAAAGATTTTCGTTGTGTTTAAGGAACAAGTCTACCATAGATTTCCCTTGTGGAGAGGATCAGTTTTCAATGAAATCAGAATAATCTGTATTTATTGGCTGTGGCATTCACCTACTTAAGCTTCTTTGGAATATAGAATAAAACGTAATCAAGATAAAGCATGAGTTAATTTATCCCGGAGATAACATCTCTAAAACACTTTCTTTGCAATCGTTGCCTGCTACATTGACCTTTGTAGAGGATACAATTAATCCTCTAACATAACCAAGCTGATATGCTCACAGCATAGTCTTGTGTTTAAAACTCACTGCATTTCCTGAAGTATATGTTCTATGATAAGTATGTGGATATAAATGTGCATCCAAACTAACAATGATTTCATAACTCTTCGGTCACTTTGGGGAGAGGGGAATCTTTCTGGTTGCAAGGCAAATTGCTGAGTGTGTCAGCTCATAACAGGCGTAATGAATGTTTATGTAAGTTTTAAAGTTAGCCCTGGTTG
>NW_009704376.1:1016-10445 GCF_000703405.1 Apaloderma vittatum
TTATGCATGAAGAATCTTTTTGAATCTGCATTTCATTAATCAGTGCTGTCAAAAACGTTTCGTGGTTCTGAGTACTTCAACTTCTGAGTGCTTAATTTATCTTGGACCCATATTCAGAAGATGGAGGCTCCCTCTTTTCTAAAACTCAAACCTTCCTTAGAGTCTCTGTTTAGGAGTCAAAACTATTAGGAGTGTGAAGTATCTTCTTCCAAGTTTAGCTGCTTAAAAGCCAAGTATCAATTCTGAGGCAGTCATCCAGCTCCCTCTGTAGCTGGCAGGGAGAGATAAGTGCAAGCTAAGGCAGTGATATGAAAGCTGGAAAAACATAAAATCTAATTAATGTAGCCGAGCAAATGACATAATGAAGAACCTGAGATTGTGATTGACAAGCTGACATAAAATAGACTAAAAGGAAAGACATCTTTAGTCCAACAAATGTCTGCAAACTCTACTCAAAAACCTGTGCTGTAGTATTCTAAGTAGAAAGATACAAAGAACCAGTAATGTGCATATATGATCTTTAATGATATCGAGTATGAAATAAACATATTGTGCTACTAATTCCTAATGTTTATGTGTGTATGCATAAAGCAATACTAACAAATTACAAGTATGTCCAGATTAATAATCAATAAGGCAATGTATTCTACAACAGAGGTGGATCATTACAGTGAAATTCTTCTGGGGAGACAGAGGACCTGGTGTAACCAAAGAGCCCATTTACCCCAGGTCACTGAGAACAATCAGTTGGAGAAAACTGCTAGGGGTCAGCAGAAGATAGACAAAAGAGAGAACAGCCAGTCAAATACACGTTAGAAAGCTAGTTAATCCAAAATATTCTTTCTAAGTGGTGATTTTACATCAGTTACAGACCAAAGCTAACAGGACAGTTTCAGCTAGAACCTTCCCTTCTGGAGAGTTTTAGTGCAGCTCATTCCCAGTGCACTGGAGTGAATCCTAGACCCCAGCAGAATTTGCGTCAACGTCAGCAGAGCTGTGACATTAACCACACAGCTGAAGAAACAGCTTTAAAACTGAGATCAACATTGAAGTCTGGCACACACACCTCTAATGATCATAATTAGTGCTGCAAGACTGACACCTGGACCTTGAGTGACTAGTTGTCTACACATGGTAGTAGATATGCAGGAACAAATTGTGCTTTGAAGAAAACTAGAGACTTCTCTTGATATTTTTCTTCATATGTGCTGTGCTACTTGGAACTGACACTGGAAGTGAATTCATTTTTCATGTTTTTCAACTATTACTGCATAAAATTAAAAGAGAAGGAAAGAAAAAAACGTTATAAGATGATATAAAATTCCCCATCTGGGAATATTAGGCATTTAATAGACACCACGTATCTATCAGACAGACAATAATTTGACCTTTTACTTTATGATGGAATGCTTTCTGACTTTACAGGCTTGTTTAACCAGTGCATTTCTTTAATTACCTTTCAGTTCACTAACACCTCAATCATCCCAAAGCTGGTCCATCTGCTCTTCCCTATGTTACTTGTGAGATGAAGTGGAATAATTAATTTCAAATAGAACTTCAGATTAAATAATTCCTTGGGCTTCTAGTGGACTTGAAGGTCACATCTTAAAATCTCTGAAGAAATCTAAATGAAATGAAAGAAGTTTTTTATATTTATTTGGTTAATTTTTGTGATTTCAAGACAATTAAAAAGATAAAGAAGCTCCCACCACTATCAGGACATTTTATGTACTGTCTAGCTTTCAGGTTTTATATTTAATGAATACAGACCACACAGATTCTCAGATGTCAACGCAGAAAGAAAAGCAATGCTGTTCCATACCACAGGAAAACTGAATATAATTTGCTGTACAAAATAACATCGAAATCAATGGCCATGTCCCTGGGATAATATCATATTTTAAAAGGCATATAAGCTATAAAAGAAATTGGTTTGCTTTCCAGCTTTTGATATGACCCTTAATTTTAATCGAAAGGCAAGGAATAAACAGACATTATTACTGTCATGTTTCCATTAGTTTCCCTAAGAATTAGCCATCCTTGAACTAATTTTTTACTGTGCAACTCCTGTTTTAGAATGGTATATTCTCTTGCAGTAAGCAGAGTTACTCAGTGATGAAATACTAGTGAATGAGGCACTTTAGTGGTGTCTAATTGATTTGCCTCTACACAGTTCACAAGCTCCAGTATGTGTCACCAGGGTCACTCCTGTCAGGTTTCTCTATTGTGTGTATTTGACTTCTTGAAGCCTTCTAGGAGGTAACAGGGAAATTGAGGGTAACAAACTGGAAAACATTTCCTTCAATAATAACATAAAAAAATAGGAGTTTGCAAATAGGCAAAAAGACACTGACGTGGGGTCATGATTCATACCCTTGTCTTTACAGCAGAACTGGGTTAGATGGTGTAGAGATGGCCTGTTGTCTGTCTTACAGACGAGTTTGGTTTAGAGGGAGCTCCTATTCCTCTAATGTTTATGCAAGAAGTGACTAATCCAACTAGCCCAGATTTAGATGCATGTTTTGTATATATGGCTAGATGATATGCAGCCTACTTCAAAACATTGCATTTATACATAGCACTCATTTTACTAGTATTCGTTTTACTTTTCAATTATAAAGAGGAGATAATGTGAAATGAATCCTGTAAGGTTAGATGATTAAAAGTTCATCTTCCTACACATGGAAGATCACAGAAGCATGACGGTGGACAGCAAACCCTCAATACTTCAATCAGAAAAAGAAGCCACTGCTCTAAATTGAGGGCTGTACCAAGGGAGGTCCATCCCCACAGGACAGGAGTCATCTAGCACCAGTGATCAGTGGGGAGGCTCTCAGAGTCACCCCACAAACAACGGGTGTTGCTAAGGATTACAGGACTTACTGTGGGAAGCAGAGAAGATCATGTCAGGATCACAGAGGATGTGTTGTGGGATACTTAAGTATGAAAAGGAAAGAATCAAGATTTTTCACATCGATATCTGGCTCCCAAGTTAGGTATCAAAATCACCTTACGAATGTGCACTTTATCAGAGGAATATGTCCTAATTGCCTTGATTGTTTCATTATTTAACAGGGACTATTCCTCAGCTTTACAAAAAGAAATTGAGTTGACTTAAGTTGTGTCCCACATTCCTACAGGTCCAGACAGGGAATGATGTCTGCCCTGTCATATCTCTGCTGTCTCAAGTATTTCAGCTCATTATGGAGGACTCCGTAGACAGAAATGACATAGAGACAGTAGACTTGATTTTTTTTGTATGAATCAGATCTTTATATCCACTAGGATTTTGATGATCTGGGTCAGAGTTAAGTAGGTTACATTCAGCTTGGGTAAGGGGGAAGGGGCAAAAATACGTTCAGCATTAGTCGATGTCACCTAGACTTTGCAGAAGTTCACATAGTCTTAGAAATTACACACAAACAGTATCTACTTTTGTAAAAAATATCTCTTATGTTGTGCTGCTAGATTAATTTTTTTCCTGGTCACTCAATATCATGACCATTCCCTGCAAAACTGCAACAGTTTTAACCATAGGTCAAATTTTAAGCACTGAACTACTTTGAAGTGTCCTTTCAAGTGACAACAGCACGAAACACTACTGGAGGAAAGCGAAAGAGCTCAAGGTGAGGGTTGCTACCTTTCTAAAACTGGAAAATACAGGAATTCACAGAGCTGAAGCTTGGCTTTTTAATTTCACCAGGGAGCAAATTCACAGCTTTCCAACCTGTCACTTGCCTTTGCAATTCATCAGACACTTCACACCGCCAGAACTGTCACATGGACTCTCTGAGAAGTTTCAGAGAGAAAGAGAAGGAATATAAATAAATAAAGTTTTTTGACCTGAGCAGTTAGCAAAGGAAACTCGGGGCTGTTCTGGTAGAAGAAACTAGTAATGGAGTTTCTTTCTTCGTTATGAAGAATTCCTAAAGAGCTATTTTCTAAACACAGTAGGAATCACATAGCAGAAGCATAGAGTTATGAGCAAAGAGACCTTCAGAAAATATTTATTTGATAACTGGCTATTAAACAGGTAGCTTCACATCTGAGAATTTATCCAAGGAAAGTTCAAATGTGTTTGTAGGGTGCATAACAATCTGAAAATTGCCTAAAGTTGCTCAATCCACCAGAAAATGTGAATCAGTCAAAAGGAAAACCAAAATGAAAAGACAAAAATACATTTGTTTAAATAAAATTCTATTTAGAATAAAAAGAAAGAGACTCAGGTTAATTTCATCTGTGTACATAAGTGAAGCACTTATCTGGTTCTTAGTTCTGTCTTTGGACTCTCTCTATAATCAAGTCAGAGAGAAAATATGGTATATACATTATACCTGTAATCTATTAAAATATCCTTGTACCCTCTGTCATGGGGGCAGGATGGCTTCTACCTGCTCTACTGTAGGCTAAAGAAGGTTAGCCTTCTTTAAAGCACATCAGCTGCTTCATGGCTGAACTTCACCACACTACGAGCACATAGGCCTAAACTGGTGCATACTTGCCTATATGTTGCATAAGCAATATTTTCTGCTCTGCACTCCTCATGTGACTACAACACAACTGTCTCATCCCCTCACCATGACATCACCTTGCCATATCCTATCAGACATCTAAACAGACTATGATTCTTAGAGCATATACTGAAGACAGAGGGGCTCAGTATGAGCCATTTGCTATGTTGGACCTTTGGAAGCTGGAACAGGTGACACATGGCCCAAGCTGTTTTGCTGGGTGAGGTGGGAAGTGGGCTGCTCAGAGGTTTTCATCTCAATGAGAATTTCAGGTACTCCAGAGACATCTCAGGAACAATCTCATGTGAATGGAATTCAAAATGACATTGCACAGTAATAATAAAGTATACAGTATATATTAATATAATAATAAAGTATACAGTAATAATAAAGTATAACGGAGGTACTTATAGCACATTTTTTTGGTTATTTCTGTAGCACTTCTGAGGAGATAATGCCCTGTCTCCAGAACAAGGAGTCTTCAACAACCATCTAACATGACAGAACATTGAGCACCAGTACATAGAACTTCACTGTGTACTTACTGTTTCCTTATTCACATATCATTTCTGTGTATTTTGATTGTGTTTGATTGTCCCACTTAGTGGACGAGGGAAAGACTGGGGTTGTTTAGCCTGGAGGAAAGGAGACTGAGAGGAGACCTTATCACTCTCTACAACTATCTGCAAGGAGGTTGCAGCGTGGTGAGCATTGGTCTCTTCTCCCAAGCAACAAATGATAGGACAAGAGGAAATGACCTCAAGTTGCACCAAAGGAGGTATAGGCTGGATATTAGGAAAAAAGCTTTGTTAAACACTACAACAGGCTGCCAAAGGAAGTGGCTGAGTCACCATCTCTGGAGATATTTAAAAGATGTATAGATTCCCGTTTGGTCCCCATGTGTTGCCTGATCTAGTCGAGAGGTGGCATCCCTGGCAGCAGGGAGGCTAGATTAAAATGACCTCTAATGTCCCTTCCAGCTTAGGCCATTCGATGATTCTATGATTCTATGATTAGGTGCTTAAGGATGTGGTTTAGTGGTGGGCTTGGTACTGTTAGATTAATGGTAGGTTAATGTTGCTTTAAAGGTTTTTTCCAGCTAAAATGCTTCTATGACCTTATGAAATAAAATACTTTAACAATGCAGCTTTACGCAATGTATGTTTTCTATGTATATACATACGTACTACCAAATAATTTAATGGTATTTACATTTCTGTTGTCTAAAGGGAAACTGACATGTGATGCAATTATTCAGGAGGGTGAAAACCATGTCAGCCTTGTCTTTTAGATCTGCGATAAGCACTGCTGGCTGTTGTGTGATCTTCTGTGTAGGGGTAGTGTCAGACGACACACTTCTTTTTCTTTTTTCAATATCTTTGTCTCCATACCAGAAATTCCTATCTAGAAAACTTACTGTAGCATAATATAGATTTAGAATAGAAAAGAAGATAAGAGAATTTTATGAATTTCTCATTTGCTTTTCTATTTGAGAATCCAAAAGGATACACTATCTATCTAAAAAATTGATATTTTTTTTCAGAATTCTCTCTGTAAGTCACACACTCAGTAAAATGAAAATTATTTTTTCCTGTTTTTCCAAGACAGCAGCATTGATCTGTTTTTCAATTTGGTTTTGATATTCCTCATCTTTAGAGAATGCATCATGAATGCACAGTATTCTAAAAATGACCTTAAGATTTTCTTAATTTAGAGAGAAATATTACAACTGCTCATGCTTGATTTAGATCAAAAATAAGTTTAGATCTACAAAGAAAGGTGTTTGGGCTGTTTGTTTTTTGGTGCTTTTTTCCATCTGGAAAATTAGAAAACCTTGAGTTTACATTTTTAATGGGAGAATTTTGTTTAAAAATAATTTCTGCAGCCAAACTAGATCAACATTTTAAAACAACAAATCTAATATACTGGTTTTTATCCTCGTTATAATCTATAAACTTGAAGGATTGTGGAAATGCTAGATACATAAATTAATTTTGTCAGAAGAATCCCTGTGGCTTATCTTCTGAAACAGAGGAGAGAAGAAATAGTCACCATATATCATGTAAGGACCTTGTGGTTGTGTGAGGTTGTCAGATGTCTTCAGCTAGTGTATTACATTTTAGTTATGTTATACCTAACAGCCTGATGAAGCAAAATCAATTTCTTTCTACAAACCTCAAAATACCAATCAAATCAGAAAGGGACAGAGAATTACACTGTCTTTGAACAATCTGGTTTAGCCTGCTTTTTTCCCTATCTTTAAAGCAGTATCAAATCCATTCCTAAATACTACATATATGTGTTAAAGTTCTAAATCAAAGAGGTTGAATACCAGCCCAACTGAGCCTTGTTCAATCATATGTTGCATAGCAGTGCAACAGTAGAGGCAGTTACATAGGTGAGGCATCTGCCCTGAGTAATACCTGAGATTAGAAACCAACTCAGGATGTCTTTCAGTTCACGCTTTTTTCAGTTTCTCTAATTTTTCATTCATATAATGTTACGAATGCCAACCAATTTTATTCTTATGAGACAGGAAATGCAAAATGTAATATTAATTCACTGCCACACCAAAAGATTTACAAAACAATTGGTGGAGAAATGGTGGAATAATTGTATTCATATTGAGGGAAATTATCCCAAGGCACTGTACTCTTGAAGTGGAATTTAAAGATCCTACTAAATGTTACAAAGGTCATGTTACTAGTGTTTTCATAAGCAGTTACAAAGGCATGCCTTGGTAATATATCTGTCTCAGTCAGATAGTGGAATTGCTTTTACATCCACCGTTGCCATCAAGCTTAACATTGACTAGATATGTTTTGGCAGAGAGAGACCAATGACATGATCTCATACGTGAGGAGAGGAAAATGGATGTTCCTATACTGAAAACAACTCACAGGTAACTTTATCTTACAGCTGTATTTCTGAAATAAGTCCATAACTGTCTGTGGAGAATTCAAATAGTAACATGTTGAAAACCCTATGGCTATGTGAAAATTAATAGTTTTGTCTTGAAGAAAGAATTTGTATGGTGTGCGATAAACAAGACACAGAATCTTACAGTGAACAAGAGAAAATATATTGAACAGTCATTCATTATCTGAACACTGTCCTAGTTAGCTCATTGAATCAGCTACGAGACCTATAGAAGAAAACAAGGTATATTGTAATATGAGCATTAAAAACAATTTTAATTTTTTGAGCCTTAACACTGCACTGCCAAAGCTTCTGGTATTAGTTTTGCAAGCTTAATAGTGCTCTTTTCAAACTTACCTTTATGTTTTATATAAAATCTTGATGGTGTAATTTGCTAACAATCACCTTACAAAGTGAGGATAGTAAAGGATGTCTCTAAATATTTTATTATTTCTTAATAATCTAAGCACAGTGTATAAACTTGATTGTCATATTCATTCTTGGTAATTTAATGTTTTAATTAATAATGAATGTGACAGGTTTAAAATATTAATACATTAATACAATACAAAATTTCACTGCATTGGACTACCTGACCAATGCATTGTAATATTTAAAATAAATGTGAAATCTAGTAATGGATGCTTTCACACTTGATGATTTTATATGAAATATGATAGAAAAAACAACACAATTCATTACTTCTATGTCAGAGATGGCTGTAAGCATGGCCTAAATACTTTAGAGCTCAAGTGACCCATTGTGTTCTAACCTTTTGATATTTTCTATCTTAGTGACATAAAAATCAGTTATGAACATTGGTTCTGATGTTATCTTTTCAGTATAGAATTTTATGATATGTTATTTAGTAGAATACATCTGATTTTATTTGTCAAATGGAATTCTATATCTACAAACCAGATATATGATGGAATTAAAAAAAAAAGTAAAAAACCAAACATACTAAATTTAAAATGCATAACCAGATTCCTGTAAGCTGGGAGGAAGCAGTTAGTGACCTGCTGTGCCAGTTAGATCCCAGCAAGTCCATGGGCCCAGATGGGATTCATCCTAGGGTGCTGAGGGAGCTGGTGGAAGAACTGGCTAAGGCGCTTTCTATAATTTATCACTGATCCTGGCTAACTGGGGCTATCCCTGATGACTGGAGATTGGCCAGCGTGACGCCCATCTGTAAGAAGGGCCTGAAGGAGGATCCGGAGAACTGTAGGCCTGTCACCCTGACTTCGTTATGGAACAGATCATCCTGAGTGCCATCAAGGGGCATGTAGAAGACAACCAGGGAATCAGGCCCAGTCAACTTAAGTTTAGGAAAGGAAGGTCCTGCCTGACCAATCTCGTCTCCTTCTATGACTGGGTGACCCACCTAGTGGATGAGGGGAAGGTTGTGGATGTGGTCTACCTTGATTTCAGCAAAGCCTTTGACACAGTCTCCCACAGCATCCTCCTGGAAAAACTGGCAGCCCACGACTTGGACAGGTGCACCCTTCGATGGGTTAAAAACTGATTCAATAACTGGGCCCCAAGAATGGTGGCGAATGAGCTGGCATCCAGTGACCAGTGGTATCTCCCAGGTATCAGTACTGGGCCCAGCCCTATTCAACATCATTACTGATGACCTGGATGAGGGGATTGGGTCTACCTTTAGTAAATCTGTAGATGACAACAAGTGTGGGGGGAGTGTCAATCTGCTGGAGGGTAGGAAGACACTGCAGAGGGATCTGGACAGGCTGGATCAATGGGCCGAAGCCAATTGTGTGGTGTTCAACAAGGCCAAGTGCTGGTCCTGCCCTTGGGTCACAACAACCCCAAGTAGCACTACAGGCTTGGAGAAGAGTGGCTAGAAAGCTACGTGGCAAAAAATGACTTGGGGATATTGGTTGACAGCTGGCTTAACATGAGCCAGCAGAGTGCCCAGATGGCCAAGAAGGCCAGTAACCTCCTGGCTTGTATCAGAAATAGTGTGGCAAGCCGGACCAGG
>NW_009704376.1:10461-37385 GCF_000703405.1 Apaloderma vittatum
GGTCTGGGCCCCTCACTGCAAGAAAGACCTTGAGGGGCTGGAGCGGGTCCAGAGGAGAGCAACGAGGCTGGGGAAGGGACTGGAGGGCAAGTGCTGTGAGGAGAGGCTGAGGGAGCTGGGGGTGCCTGGAGAAGAGGAGACTCAGGGGGGACCTCATCACTCTCTACAGCTGCCTGAAGAGAGGTTGCAGTCAGGTGGGGGTCAGGCTCTTCTCCCGGGCAACCAGTGACAGGACGAGAGGGCACGGCCTGAAACTGCGTCAGGGGAGGTTTAGATTGGATCTCAGGCAGCCCTTCCTCACGGAGAGGGTGCTCAGGCACTGGGATGCACTGCCCAGGGAAGTGGTGGAGTCACCGTCCCTGGAGGAGTTTAAGGAGAGGCTGGATGTGGCACTTAGTGCCGTGGTCCAGCCTATGTGGTGGTGTAGGGTCATAGGCTGGACTTGATGATCTTTTCTGGCCTCAATAATTCTGTGATTCTGTGATTATTATAGGGTGCTGTGTTTAAAAATCTTCTGCCTAAATAAATAAATTAGTAAATAAGTAAAATTCATTAGCAGCATTCAGTTTTGTCCTGAGTGTTACTTTTTATGGATATCCCAGCTGAGTTTTAATATTTTGCTTTACTTTTAAGTCATATCATATTAATTACTAATAGTACTATTAAACATTCCTTAAAATATGTGCTGAATGGAAAAAAAGCCTTCTGAATTTTGGTTGGACTTCGGCACTGATGAAGTGGACTGATCACATATGGAAACTTACATAGGAAATTACTTAGGTCCTGATCTTGGTTTTGGTTTTGTTCTTGGTGATTTTTTTTTCTATGAAATAGGAACCTGAAATATAGTATTCTCTTATGTTTTTTATTTGTTCAAGTAATCAAGGCAGAAGATGAAAAAATGTAGCCTAATCAATTTTGAATTTTAAGGGTTCCTCCTGGATGTTATTTTTGTATTTTTTTATTAATAATTCTTCGAGGTTATTTGGGTGAAAAGCAATTTAAGTGTTTTATGTCTGTCTCCTTATATATCACTCTGTCTTTCCTGTATTATAGATGTTCCTGATTTTTTAACAAAATATTTAACGGATATAGTGACTACAATTCATACTTCTGCAGCATTGTGTAATGTTTCAGCTCACTGTTTTTAACATTCTTCTATTGTGTGTTGAATTCATAATATTCTGTTTTCCATTAATGGACTATCTTGAAAAGTAGATACAATCTCTATTTCTAAGACACTTAAAAATCCTTTCCTACATTCTTAGCAAAAGACAAAAATTTACCTGCATATATATATATATAAATATATGTATATATTTCTGGAGATATAGATAGTAAATATACATATTATTTATAATGCACATTTTAAAAAAATATTATATTCTGGATGGCATAATATATGATGTCATAATATGGTACCATAAGTATACATTATATTACGTAACGTGTTATATTTAGATAATTATGAGTACATTATGTTGTATCATGTATTATACTATGTTGTATCATGTATTATATTTGTTTAGCTATGAAGAATATAAATACTGAATATATGAAATACATTCAGTTATTACAAATTCCTGAATAAAACATTTTAAAAGTCAAACCTTTGGATCCCAATATGTAAATTTGTATAAGGATGTAAGATTCTAGAAGTCTATAATTGTTCTTGAAAATTTTTATCCCCATATGATAAAATCAGCTTCTTATCACTTCACTATTGCAGTACTTCTGCTTCTAAGACATTATTGATCTGTAGAACTATGAAAAACAGTATTGATATGGATTTCCATGGTAATAGAATTCTTCTATCCAGCAATTTTTCACATCAGGATCTCACACTGCAGGAACAGTGCAATTGTGTAATAAAATCTCTCATTTGTGTATTGTGTATTCACCTATAAAGAGGGATCAATCGCCTTTTAAAAGAAAACATTACAATTTCTGTTTCAAGCTCTCCCATCTTTAGAATAATACATAAGAGCAAAGGTATTTAGAAAATAGAAACACTTCTTGTTTATATTTTATTTCGATAAAAGAAGTAGAAACAAGAATATTTTTTTCACCTCTTTAGCCATTATATATTTCAATATAGAAACATTCCTCTTGAAAACATGCCATAATACTTGCCCAGGCGGAAAATTTTTCATCCTCACTGATGCCTGTAGCCAAAGAAGTGTAAGAATTCACTACAGAAGTCCATCTCAGGCAGCCGACTATAATCTTCCCATATGTTCTTATTACAGTAGGAATAACTCACCTACTAACAAAAAAAATCAGATAAAATATTTAAATTTATTCCATCTTTATTACTGTTGACTAATGTATTCAGAATACTAAATGTTCTAGTTAGAGCTAACTATCTAATGCATATAGCTAGCTGTTGGTTTTGGAAAAAAGGAGAGAAGTGGATTTTGGAATAATGAGAAGAAGAATGTTTCCTTCATCCACAGGTGTTTTCCTAATGGAAACCCTGCAAAAACACATGGAGCTAAGTTGTAAAGAAAAAAAGCAAGGTATCAAAAATACCATGTACCATGTCACACTGAACATTCCTCCAAGGATTGCAAGTCAATATTAATTTAAAAAAATATGTAAAAAAAAATCCTATACTTACCATAAGTTTCTCCTGTTCCCTTTATAAGAAAGCACACCATTTTAAAAGGCCAGGCTGATACCTCTTACAAATTGGGTGAGACCCCTGGAAAAAGAAGAACTATTCTCCAATGCTCAGCTATGTGTCAGGGATAAGCTAGCTGATATTTGCTACCATACTATAGTATTCCATACTATTATCTCATGTTATGAGACCTAAACCTAATCAAATACATCACGGAGTTCACTATGAAACTTGCTGCATTACCTTTAAATTCTCTTGTCAGAATGTAGCTTATGTGTTCTTTGACTTGTACAAACATGTAAATTTATGACTTCATAGGTTAGATAAGTGAGAAGAATACATGCTTTTCACTGCCTTGATGCTCCTTCAGATGACAGGGCCACTCTCCTCTGCCCCTCTTATTCGTCCCAAAACTGACTCCCAGATTCAAAGTGTTGAGGAATACTATGGTATTAATTATTATGGAAAGCTGTTTAAATGTTTATTTTCTACTTGAAATGCAAAGCTTTCTCAATACCAAATCTTGGTATTCCTATTCTCAGTGAATATTTCTTTGTTCTACCTGCAATCACAGAATTTCTAATAGACTATTTCTGTGGAAGGATAATACTTAGTACAAGTAAAAGTTAGCGTTTACCTTGTCCATAAGAATTTAACTGACATTTCTCTTAAGTTATATAGAAGAGATTAACATAGCTTAAATTGTGGTATACTTACTGCATTTTCTAAATGTGAGATTATTAAAAGTTGTTCTTAATTTTCCAGCCTTAGATAGAGGTGAACTACATTTTTGCAATGGCAATAATGTTCTTCTTCGAAAGGATTATACAGCTGCATAAATCTTTGTAAAAGCCCATTAGTGATATTTCCAGGAATAATCCAAGTAGAAAAGCATCTGGAGTAAGTGGAAGCATTAGTCCAGATATGTCTAAAAATTATTCTATTGATCATGAGCCAAAATTGAGAAACACAATAATAATGCCACCACATATGGATAAGAATTTTTTTTTTTCTTGGCAGGCTATCCAAGAATTTGTAGAAATAAAGTCATTAATCTCATTTTAATCTTGCTGGTGTCACATACATGCCAAAAAAGGTTTTACTTTTTTTTTTTTTTTTAAAATGGGGATAAGGAGCCAAAACAATGGGTCACAAAATTCCAGGTCACTGAATAATTCTTACATTGTACATGACGATACAGATCTTTATGCCTGATTGTAATATATAAAGCTTATACTGAAGTAAAAAGCTGTGGGAACCTCACTTCAACAGTTGGGTAGTTTTGTACAGCATAGGGAAACAAGGCCAGGAACTATATGATCTCTGAGATGAAGGACATTATCTTTAGAATTTGTGCTCAATAAAAGCATCAACACCTGTTTCAGGCCAATTGTTACCTCTTATCTGTTTGTGTCACCTGCTACAGGCAGTCTACTAGGAAACCAAAAAACTAAGAAGGCTCAATACTTGAAATAAGTCAGTAAAAAAGTGAAGACATTAAATAATGTAGCAGCTATGTATATAGAGAACCAGTGACGTTGCCAGTGGAATTTATGTGGTGGAACAAGATCTCTTCTGATGGAGACTCCTTTAGGGACTCTTATTTAAGGAAGTTTTCTATGACCATAGTAAAGGAATCCAAAAAAAAGCAAGGAGGCTGGATCAGACTTAGAGATTCGTGAGACACTGAGGGTCTTTCTCTTATGCGACATAGTGATACTCCACTTGGAGTACTGTGTCCAGCCCTGGAGTCCTTTGCACAAGAAAGTAGTAGACCTATCAGAGCCAGTCCAGAGGAGGACCAAAAAAATTTTCAGAGGGCTTTGAAACCTATCCTGCAAAGAAAGGTTGAAAGAGTTGAGGTTGTTCAGCCTGGAGAAAAGAAGTCTCTGGGGAGACCTTGCTGTGGCCTTTCAATTCTAAATGGAGACCTACAAGAGAGCTGGAGATGACTTTTTACAAGGGCATGTAGTGTTAGGATGAGGGATGATAGTTTTAAACTGAAAGAGGGTAGTTTTGGACTGGAAATAAGGAAGAAATTTTTTACAATGAGGTTAGTGAGGTATTTGAACAGATTGCCCAAAGACGTGGTGGAAGCTCCATTCCCGGAAACATTTAAGGTCAAGTTGGACTGGGCTCCGAGCAGCCTGATTTACTTAGAGATGTCCCTGCTCACTGCAAAAAGGCTGAACTAGACGTTTTTTAAAGGTCTTTTCAACTCAAATCATTCTATGATTTTCTGATTCTATGGTAACATGGCAGTAAGATTGTAGGAATGTTGATGTGTAAACATCTCTGAAGACTACCTAGTCTGCACTCTAATCAGTGCAGAACTGTCTCCAATTCTAGACTAGTCAGCTACTGCTTTATCTAGCTATAAGTTAAAGCCTCCAAGAATAGAGATCCAACGCCTTTGCAGCAAACCTATTCTGGTTACAGCCTGCACTAATGTCCTAGCGAAGAATATTTCATACGTAGGTATGGCAATTCAGCATATAGTTTAGTAGTCGTAGTAGTATTGGGTTGATGGCTGGACTTGATTTTAGAGGTCCTTTCCAACCTTAATGATTCTATGATTCTATGACTTTCATATTCTCCAATCTAAACGTCCCAAGCACTATGGCTCTTGCCTTTTGTTGCGTTGTTTAACAAAAGTGAGTCTGGTTGCCTTGGTTTTGAAACAACCTTCAGGTAGCCATAGGCTGCTACTGAATCATGTCTCAGACATGGCATTGCCAGACTAATCAAACCCAGCTACATCAACTACTCCTCGTAGGTCATGTGACTCAACCAACATGGCAGCCTTCTTTCCACTTTCCTAACAAACCGCCAGGGGATGCAAACTAGACTCAACCCTTGATGCGCAGCCTTACTAGCTCTAAGCAGCAGATAACTGCACTGGATCTGCCAGTCATGCTGCTTCTGTTGTAGCTCAGTGTAAGGTTTTGCTTGTTTACCATGGATGTGTATTGCTGAATACAAATTCAGGCTGCATTCACTGTAATCTCCAGGTCCCTTCCAGCAAAATTTCTGCCCTGCCAATCACTTTCCCACTTATACTGATACCCTAAGTTCTGTATTGTCTTTTTTAGAAGAGAGCATGAAGATATGAACAGCAACAACTGTAAAAATGTGTGTCATTTACAAGAGTGAGAGTTTTTCTGACCTTCCAGATATGTGAATTATTTAATTCCAGTGATTTTTAAAAAGTGAAATAATTAATTTCCTGTGAAGAGGAGAAGCTAATTTGCTCAGAGTCCAAGACCATAGTTTTGACTAAAGTAATACACAATTTTTAAGATGGATATCAAAAGTTGTTCTTACTTTCATTTGCATCTGTTTTGCACTCAGATAATGTTAAGCCAGAGAGCACTACCGTAACTCAGAAAAAAATCAACAACAATCAGAAACAGCAGTTGTAAGCCAACCTACTTCACTTAGTTATATGCCTTTTCACAGAATCACAGAATCACAGAATCAGTGTCAGAGGTTGGAAGGGACCTCAAAAGATCATCCAGTCCAACCCCCCTGTCAAAGCAGGTCACATAGGAATGCATCTAGATGGGTTTTGAATGTCTCCAGAGAAGGAGACTCCACAACCACTCTGTGAAGTCTGTTCCTGTGCTCTGTCACCTTCACAGTAAAAAAGTTTTCCTAGTTTTTGTGGAACCTCCTATATTCCAGCTTGCCCTCATTGCCCCTTGTCCTGTCGTTGGACATCACTGAAAAGAGCCTGGTTCCATCCTCCTGACACTCACCCTTTACATATTTATAATCACTAATGACCTCACCCCTCAGCCTCCTCTTCTCCAAACTAAAGAGACCCAGCTCCTTCAGCCTTTCCTCATAAGCGAGATGATCCACTCCCTTCATCATCTTTGTGGCTCTGCACTGGACTCCCTCAAGCAGTTCCCTGTCTTTCTTGAACTGAGGGGCCCAGAACTGGACACAATAATCCAGATGTGGCCTCACCTGGGCAGAGTAGAGGGGCAGGAGAACCTCTCTCGACCTACTAGCTACTGCCCTTCTACTACGCTGCAGGATGCCATTGGCCTTCTTGGCCACGAGGGCACATTGTTGGCTCATGGTCATCCTGCTGCCCACCAGAACCCCCAGCTCTCTTTCCCCTACACTACTCTCCAACAGGTCAGTCCCCAACCTATACTGGCACATGGGGTTATTCTTTCCCAAGTGCAAAACTCTACACTTCCGCTTGTTGTAGTTCATTAAACTTCTCTCCAGCCTGTCTAGGTCTTGCTGAATGACACACAGCCTTCTGGTGTGTCAACTGCTCCTCCCAGTCTTGTGCCATTGGCAAGCTTGCTGACGGTGTGCTCTGTTCCCTCCTCCAGTTTGCTGATGAATATATTGAGTAGCACTGGTCCCAGTACCAATCCCTGAGGGACTTCACTAGATATAGGCCTCCAGCTAGACTCTGCCTCATTGACTACAACTCTCTGATTTCTTTCCTTTAGCAAGTTCACAATCCACCTCACTATCTGGTCATCCAGATCACACTTTCTCAGTTTAGCCACAAGGATGCTGTGGGAGATGGTGTCAAATACTCTGAAATCCAGATAAATCATGTCCACTGCTCAGCCATCCTCTATCCACCTGGTTATGTCCTCATAAAGGGTGATCAGGTTGGTCAAACATGACTTTCCCTTGGAAAAACCACGCTGACTGCTCCTAATGGCACTCTTATAGTTGATGTGCCTAGAGACAGCACCAGGGATAAGTTGTTCCACCACCTTTGCAGAGATGGACTGGTCTGCAGTTACCTGGGTCCTCCTTCTTGACCTTTTTGAAGACTAGAGTGAGATTTGCTTTCCTCCACTCCTCAGGCTCCTCCTGCTGCCCACGACTTACCAAAGATGATGGAAAGTGGTCTAGCAATGACTTCTACCAGTTCCCTCAGCACCTGTGGGTGCATCTCATCAGGGCTCATGGGTTTATGAATGTCCTCTTGGAAGGTCTTCCATTGCTTTGTAGTATGATTGACTTTTTTTTTTTTTTTTGCTTAGTTTGTTTGGGGTTTTTTCAAGAGGTTTTAGGCTTATTCTTTTTGTTTGAAGCCTGGCTATTTTAGAATCATAGAATCATAGAATCATAGAATCATAGAATCATAGAATCATAGAATCATAGAATCATAGAATCATAGAATGGCCTAAGCTGGAAGGGACCTTAGAGATCATTTTAATCCAGCCTCCCTGCCGCCAGGGATGCCACCTCTCAACTAGATCAGGCAACACATGGGGACCAAACGGGGATCAAGCCCGCAACCTTAGCGTTGTTAGGGCTATGCTCAACTGACTTACTTTTCTTCTGTTTTATTCATACATTGCATTTTAGTTTATTATGTATAAACTAAAAGGGACATACACAACAACCTAATTTAATCAGCTCTAAATGTTAGTGTTGAACATTACAGTCAGATGCAATGAAGTGTCCATCTACTTGCTCTATTTGGACACGGAAATACAGTTTAATTTTATGTCCTCACTTACCTACTATGAGAAAGCCTCATCAAATTGCATTAAATATTTCAGTGATTGAATTGTGAACTGAAGCCCACCACAGCTTCATAGTACAGTGCTGTTATTATATACATACTCATGTACACAAATACACACATGTTCACATGTACCCAGAAAGACTACTTGAGCCACTGGTTTGCTGCTCACTGAATTGAAATCAGTAGAAGTCTTGCCTATCAGTTCCAAAGAGGTAGCAACTGTTTTAATATCTTTTCTTTAAATGTTTTGTTCATGTAAGGACTAAGAGCATTATCATTTGTGATAACCCTAAACTGCTGTATGTCTCTCATGAGAACTTAACAATTAGTAAATGAAAAGAAAAATGTATCTGATCACTGTGTCTGGATATTTCATGCAAGACAGATAAAACATGATACATTAAAAAAGAATCCCACTTTTGGTGTGAAATATGAGGTTCTTTATGCAGGACAGCTCTTGTCTGTCTCAGCAGAAAAAATGAAAACAAAATCATAGCCGTCCAGCTCACTAGAACTTCAATTTGTAAATAACATTTCATAAATTCTAACTTAAAACAAAATAAACCAAAACAAACAGCCCTCATAAATTTCATTATAGCAGAATGATTAAAATAAAATTATTAATATTTATGGTCTTATAAATCAATCCAATCAATATTTTCATGGATAGATTCCAAAATATCTAAATGATATTAGTTTATATTTGCTTTGCCTTAGTAGCAGTTGCTTTCTTCCTAAAATAAAATAATTCATATTACAGCATATATTTTCCTTGTTTAGAAAAAAATGTGCAGAGAATAAATTACATTTTCATCATGATCTCTCAAAATACAATACATTCTTTCTTGTTTAAACTAGTTATATTGCACGTTATTGACAACTGTGTCTTAGAAATTATAATTGGTATTTTTAGTATGAATATCTCCATAAAGTCTTGAAAGACATACATTTTACTAATGTAATCTGAAAAAATAGTCTACTGTATGAAAGTTTTATCTTTGCTTTACAGAACATTAAGCTACAATCAAGAATTAAACTGGGCATATATGTATGTGATATGAGCAGACAAGTAAACGTAAATAAGTAAAGTGGACTGCAAGGCAACAGTAAAATGTGACAGAATGGAGCACTTCCCTTCCCTTCCCTTCCCTTCCCTTCCCTTCCCTTCCCTTCCCTTCCCTTCCCTTCCCTTCCCTTCCCTTCCCTTCCCTTCAGTAAACGTAAATAAGTAAAGTGGACTGCAAGGCAACAGTAAAATGTGACAGAATGGAGCACTTCCCTTCCCTTCCCTTCCCTTCCCTTCCCTTCCCTTCCCTTCCCAATCAATTCCAGGACAAAAAATCATGTGTGGTAACTATGTTATAGTACAGTATTGCGCTCATATTTGGCTCTCATAATGCAGCTTTCCATCTGCTTTTTCCTTCTATGCTTTGTTCCTCACCATTAGGTGCAATTTCTAGTAACCTAGTAACTGGAGATTTCAAAAATGGGTGTTGGGATTCTCTGTTTGGGTCCAAATAAAGTAGGTTCATTGTTCCTCAAGGACAGAATTTACATGTTCCTTTATTGATGAACAATTTAAGAGCCTGGTTGGATGCCACTGGGCATCAATTACAATTCTTGCTTGGACCTGGCATGAATTTACTCACGATTAATGAGACGTCGACAAAGTTGAAAGAAATGTATTGATGTCCAATAGCAAAGTAATCAGATCCTCACAAGGCCGGGTAATATGAATATCTTTCAGAGAGGTTTCATCTGTCTTAAATGCCATGAACAGATCCACTACACAAAGGAAAAGAAGTGTGCAAGAAAAAACACAATATTGGGAAATTCCAAATACTAAATTAAATGCAAACACAGTGAATCTATGAATGTGAAAGTCTACTTTTTGAGGTACGATTTTGTAGTTGTGCATATATATATGCAAAGATATAAACATATATATAAACTTGAATCTGAAAGTATCAACTCTGAAGACTTTTTTTTTCACTTTTTTTCTGGGCCAGGCAGAAGAGAGGCTTTAAAAGTGCAGGCTTTGGGCTTTGCACTCTTCAGTTTTAGACTTTTACTCTCTGTGTCAGAAGGCAGTATTTGAGAGCAGTGAAAGTGACAGAACATGACAAACAACATGAAATTTTGCATAGCAATTAGTCAAAAATTTCAAATGAAGATATGGTTTTGAAATACTACTTTTCTTGAGAGTCATCTTTGACTCTGGGCTCTAGAAGTGGCTTTACTGCGTAAAAGTGCAAGAGCTTAAGTTCTGGAATCCATTCACAAACTTCATATAAAGACATAACGCCTTTAGAGTCTTATGCCTTTTACATGAGAAATCTGAAAAAATTGTCAGATTTTTGCCAATGAAGCAGTGGTGATGGTGTGCAACTTTATATTACAACCTAGGAGTGAAACTAGGCTTTTAAGTTCACTTAAAAGAAGATCTGGATCCTCTGCCACAGTAAATCGGTCAGAGACATTTCCATGCATTCTTCTGCCCAGTGACCCTGAGGGATCAGAAGATGCAAGTCAATGAGTTTCTAACTTACTCCTAACTACAAGAATGAGAACTGAACCGCTGGCACTCTTACAACTGTCTGACCAAACTCCAGTGAGAGATGTTATGCAAGATATTTAGAATCAGACAGTAGAAGCATATGTATGTTGCTACAGCAAACACAATACCAGTTTGAAGGTATTGCTACTGTTAAAATTTTGCATGCAAAGAAACTTGAGTCAACTATTACCTGCTATGAGCAGATAAGAGAAATTCTATGTAAATTAATGCTTACAATTATTTTTACTTAGTTATAATCATAGTCATATTCTTATAATCAAAACTCAGAGAGATATTTTTATTTGCACTTAGTGAGCTAGTTGAAAAAGGAAATGCCTTTGCTGACAGAACAGTTTAGGAACAGTAATCAAGAAAAATATTACTGGCTCCCACTAAACAAAGCTGAGGGAACAGAAGTGCATAAGTAATTAGGGCTATCAAGATGCATTCTTAATATAAGGGCCAAATATAGTTCATATAATATATTTCATATAACATAAACTCACTGTGGGTAATGGTTATAACAAGAATATTAAATAGTGAATATTATTGAAGAGTTACTGCAAGTAAGGGACAGTTAAACACCAAAGCAATATATCTCCATTGCAAGTGTCAAAATACATCTAAAGTGCCCTTTTGTTTAAAACTGAAACTAAAAAATGGTGTGTGAAAAATACCTGATGAGCTACAGCTTTTATTTTTCTCCAGTTAAAATGGGAATGAGGAAGAGATTCTTTGCATATGCTGGAACATCAGGTTAAAATTAGTTCCCTGAGATTCTTTAGCTGCTTTGTACAATTAGCGATTTTAAAAAGCAAATAAGTAATTGATTAGACTAGAGTATGTATCACATTGTGCAGCAACATGTAAAAATTCTTTGATAGTTGATATTCCTATAATGAAATTTTAACTAACTATTACAGCCTCAGGATAATAATGAGAACACGATAGTAAGTCTCAGTAGGATTTTCCTAGCAAACAATTTTTCGTGACATATTAAATTAAATATCTTAAATAAGGATTTGATTGCTCTAAAATTAACATAGCTTTTTAATTTATAGTAATTTGATCTCAATTAAGATACATGCTTGACAATTTAGATACACGTCCACTGTTTTATAGTGCAGTCAAATAAATATTTTTAAAAAGAATCGATAATTCGTTGTATCTGGATAATAAATACAGAAAGATATAGCTTTTGAGATGAAGATGAACACGTAAAGTTTGCTTTCAGAAGTGCACACGGATCAAAACATTTCACATAATGACTTCAAAGTTTTAAAAGGTGGTCATGGACCCAAACTGAGAAACTCCAGAGAAATGTAAAACATTCTATTTGAGAAAAAAAAATTCACATAGTTTTTGCAGGTTTTTTTTCCCAGGTATTATTGATAACAAAATTGATAGTGCATCAACTAGGCTTTCTTTACTACTATCATCACTGAAGGCTTTTTTTTTGAACTTCATGTTCAAAACATACTGCACATCCTATTGTCTGGTATCATGATGGATATGACCAGTGAAGATGACTGGAAATATAATCCATCATTGTCCCATTTCATACCTACACTTAAAATCCTTCCAGGGAGACAGCTAAACCTCTCTAACTCAAAACATCCTTGGGCATGCATTTTCCAAATTATTCTTTTTTGCTTTTTTTTTTTAAATGTCCATGAATGTCCACATCAACATGGGGAAAAAAAAGTACTGAAATAAAATGTGTTTGCACTTCTAGCCAGAAGAAGAAAAGTGATTCAGCAACATTCTGCAAAGTTATTACCAATGCAACTTAAATAACCAACAGCTGTGGAAAAAGGAAGTAAGAACACAAAGATATCTGAGCAGGAATTATTGCTTCATGTGAAGAGGATTCAGGGAAATAGCTCAGAAAAACATAAATTAAGAATAACAAAAACCCCGAAACTTTCTCCTGCCCACATATTTCCAGGAATCACTTGCAGAATATATATGGTTGCACCACAGGAGTTAATTAGCCTAATGGACCCAATGGGAAGTAGTAAAAAAAGCCTACGATATCAGCGATACTTCTTTAGTTTATTTTATTGAATTTCACACTCTAAGCACAAAGCATAAAGAAATAAAACATATCTCCTGGAATATACAGAGCTCAAGAAGAGCAGCAGCTGCATGGATAATTGAAGCTGTTAATATGTATGCTATGGATCCTGCATTCTACTCCTCTAGAAACTTTGAAAAATAAAGCTAATTTGGGGCTTTTGGGTGCATCGCTACCAGTGCATTCAGTTAAAAAATAATGATTTCCTCTTCTGTGCCACCTCGCTGGTTGGCTGAATAAAAACCATTAATGTCCTCCTCCCTCCTCACAAGTCTAGGCAACTCATGCTTAAAGAGGAGGATAATCAGAGCAAAAGGACATTATTTCATAGAAATACAGAAGAGAGAAAGAAGGTACTTGTAATAAATAATTTATTTAATGGTTCTCAAATGTTTAAAGTTTCTAGTTCTAACTTCACAAGTTATAATAAGCAACTATTTTTACTAGTCTTGAACTTGGAAATCCATTATTATTTAAAACATGCTTACTCTCCTTGAAGAACCCAGATCTTTCACATGAGGCTGTTTCAATTAATGTTCCTATTCTACAACCAAGACAGCTTCCTTGTCTATCTAAACTGTATTTTGAAGATCTGTTTTTCAGATTAACAGAGAAACTCTGTGTGATACTTATTTTTTCACTGGGAGAATAATAGAATTGCAGGTATTCAGAAGATGAAAATACATAGACCAAGAAAAATACTCCTGAAAGAATTCAGGTGGCATTGTTGACAACACATCTGTACAGACCAGGACACATTAGACACATACACACACACACACACACACACATATATTTTCGGAGAAAGCTATAGAGAAGAAAAAGTAGAATTAACAAAAGTTTGCTCCTGGTCCAAATGTTTTCTCTTATCAACATTTCGTGATTCAAGATAAATGAGTAGCATATTTAATTAATATCGTTTGACTAATAAGCAAAAATCTCTTGTAAGAAGTACATCTTCATTTACAACGAATATTTCCAGATAAAGAGAGAACAATACAGGTAATCCTCCCTGTGTTTCTAAGGACACATGCACTAAGAAAGGACATTAAATACAGCAAGGTAAGAGTCAGCATTCCTTATCAGTAAGACCTAAAAAGGATAGAAAACTGAAGTGGGAGGATGTAGGTCAGTTTCACTCTCACCTAAAGTATAATTTTTGACAGTAACTTTAATAAATTATCTCATGCTTCTCTCCCATAGAATTTCTGCTGTTATGCCATTGACAAACTTTTATCTCTGACACTTGTTCAATTGCAGTGCAAGAATGAATTTATATTTTTCAAGTACGTACTTGAATCAAATTTTTTTTCTGCACTTTTAAGTGCTCTTGTGCAACAATCTGGTGAACTTGACCATGTTACATTCAGAGTTCGACTCACTGATCTTAAGAGTATTTTCCAACCTAAACAATTCTATGGTCCTATGGACCTTCTGACACTCATAAATATCTGGGCAGTTCTTATGTAACTTTAGCAAAAACGTTGCTGGTGCAAGTGATGTAACACAAAAATTTGTACTTTAAGAGATGCTCTGCAACCTCGAATTTGAGTTTCCTTCATTTGAAATATCTCTCAGAGGACTACTGTCAACACCAGCAAGTGGCCTTTACAGCTTAAATCTTTGATGCAGTTTGTTAACAAGATGTAACTCTTAACTTCTTTTTTTCTACTCGCCAATTGAGTTCAGAGTTGATGAAAACTGTTACGTTCAGAAACTCTTTGGGGCACAATTTCTATAATTCTATTTATCTGTAACACACCAATAATGTCTGGGTTATTGCTAAATAAATAATGAAAAATATTACTAACTGTTATTAATAATAATTATTATTTTTAATATAAAAATGTTTCTGGATGTTTATTCAATAAAATATGACTTTTCTTGGGGTAGTACTTGTGATAAGTACTTGTTCTCATAAAGATTTCCACTGGGACATAAAGTTACATTATGCTTCTCCTCTGTTGGTCTGTTGATTGTTTCCTGTTGGGTTTTGATTCTGGTGGCAAGAAATTTTAACTAGAGATTTAAACATTTTTCTGAAATGATTTCATGTTCTAATATATGACCTATCAAAAGTAGAATTTTTTTATGAGAATGTGACTTTCTTTTTAATATACACTTTCAGGACTACAGTTTTCAGTTAACTGTGGTTGACTCTTTCTGGTATTCATCATTTTAGGTGGAAATGAGGGGAATTTATTCAGCCATTCTCTGTAGTTTGACCATTTACTCTGATAGACAGAGTTTTCATTCTAGTAAAACTGAACACTGGCAGTGGCCTTAATCTATCCTGTTCTCTTCCTGTTGCATAACACAGCTGTGGCTACTGAGCCACATACAGGTGTTTTCTCAGGGAGTTTGGACTTACTGTGGTAATCTGAAAGATTTCTAGTGTGTGATTAAAATATTCTGTTACTTTTTCTGGGACAAAAAGCTGGCTGCAATGTTAGAGGAAAGGAATTGTTGATCCCTTCTGGTCATGTTGTCCTATCCCCAATTAAATTGATCTAAGTCAATGAGACTTCTCCCAAGTATAAAGATTCAGAAACAAAAAAGCAAGGGTGCCGGTCAGCTCACTGGGTTGAGTGCCGTGCTGAAAACAATGACAGCACAGATGTCATGGGTTCGATTCCCACATGGTCCCCATGTGCTGCCTGATCTAGTCGAGAGGTGGCGTAACTGCCCATGACAGGGAGGTTGGATTAAATGATCTCTAAGATCCCTTCCAACCTAGGCCATTCTATGATTCTATGAAATGAAAAACCTGGAGGGTCAGGATTTAAAGTCATAAATTGAATGCTAACTGGATGCTGTGGAGATGCGAGAGGGAAAGTCCAATAAAACTTGAATTGAGATATTTCAGCCAGGCTTAAACAAAGGAAGTGTGCTTGGAAAATTGTATGTAGTAAAAAAAATATTAAATCAGATCTTATATTCATTGCTATGATATTTAGTAGGAGAATTACATGCATTCTTCTGCAAAAATATCAACCATTCCTTTTCCTTAATACATATGCATTACGTACCTTAAACAAACAACCATCTGATCCAACCATCTGATTGTGATTTAGCCCCAATAGACTTTCTAGGCACTCTGACATATTTTCTGCAATGTTTGATAGAATTCAAGATGACTGTGCTTTTGGCAGTGATCTTTAATTTAGATGTGTCTACCATAGTCATGCTGCTCCATAATCATTGTATCTTTCCAAGATAACTAGGTATTCTTATTTCCATCTTTGAATAAAATGAGGGAGAAAAAAGGTAATCTCTGAAATGTTAACACGTCTCTTCATGTTTTTATCACCTGAAATATTATTACACTTTAATTACCAAGCTGACAGCAATGGGATTTTGCCACATTAGAAGAACAGCAGCCACGTATTTAAGACTGAAAATAAAGAAAACAATATAACTGGAAAATGTCACAACATATTTATTCTTTCTAACACTCACTACAGACCAGGCTGAAACTTCCTTTCCTGGCGTGAACAGATTCTCAGGAAAAAGAATATAACATTTTTTTCCCTCCTTCCATCTTTTTCATTGCACTAATACACTAATCATTGATTTATTACTCTTTCTACTCTTCCAAATGTGTGTGCTTCATGTTTCTGAGACTCTGGACATAATTTTTCCAATAATTTGTTTATAAAAGTTGAATACCAGCTCCAAGTCAAAGTAAATTGATTCTCAAAATCACCACATATAAAGGGTAAAATTCTGGCCCCTGGAAAAGCTTTTATGAAGTTTGTTGGATCAATTTTGCACCATTAAAAGATCTAATTTCAGAGACCAGATGCTCAGTTGTTTCAGAAAATGATTCTGATTGTCACTTTTGAAAAGCTTGTTCTTAATATGCAGTATATTATGAAGAAAAAAAAAAAGGACTGGAAACTCATTTTACTTACAATAGATACACACTTCTATGAGTTTTGGAAACATATTATACTCTAAACCAAGCCAGACCAATAGATCTGATTTCCTGCCGTGGTTCTGAATTCTTCCTTTGAAATATTTTGAGTTTATTGGATCTGCCTCTTTCTTCAAACTTACAGGATTTGTGAAGAAAAAAAAAATAATTGAATGGGATAAAGTAAATGTTTCTTTTTAAAATTTTACTAGCATGAGAATAAGAACATGACATACTGCCTTTTTTGTGTTAGTGGTGATGATCATATGAGGAATGAGTTTTTAAAGAATGAAAATTACTTTGTCTAGATTTAAAAAAAAAAGGGGAGCGGAACCAAAACTCCAAGTTACATAATGTGTTAGCTTTACAGTGGAATTGGGAAAGACTAGTGAGGTTTCTACTCCTGGAAATTTTTTCAAATGGAACGCTTGCTATTAAGCTTAGTTTAAGTTGAATAAATGTTAATATTGAATGTCACTAAATGGTAGTTTTTCAGAAAAAAAACATTCTTCTGGATTCTAAGTTACTTATACATGCACAGCATGATTTTGGAGAAGCTGCACCATTTTTACAGAATTTATTCTGAACTTCATTATACTCTGAGACAGTTCACATGATGGCCTTTTACCTTACTAGGTGGGAAGAGAGTGCTGAAGGCAGAAATGCTTTCTATGAGTAGGTTTGGCCTGAACTGACTAAATAGCAGCACTTGAGTGATATGGTACACGGACGGAGAATTATTCATGACAATGGTGCAGATGCAATGAATTGTGATTCATTCAAAGTTGTACAGTACTTTTTTCAACCTGTATGGAATTTAGTATTGCATTCTGTAACACAGAACAACTTTGATGTTACAGATCACAAAGTAATTGAGGTTGTGAGGCATCTCCAAAGGTTATCTAGTCCAAATCCCCACTCAAATAGGGTCAGTTAGAATAGGTTGCCCAAGACTGTCTTCAGTTACGTCTTGAGTGTCTCCACAGATGGAGACTCTACAACCTCTCAGGACAACCTGTGCCAGTGTTTAATCACCTTCGCAGTAAGAAGTGTTTTCTTATGTCTTTTGCTGCACCCACTTTAATAAGGTCCTATCTTTCTTGTGCTGGGGAGCCCAGGACTCAACACAGTTATGGATCATGTTACACATTAGTATAAAATATGTGTGCAAGAAAGCTGGTTCCATTCCTCTTAACTGGAGTGAATTACTTAGCACAGAATATTGTTTCTGGCTGAAGATGTAGGAGCAGGGAGAGTTTTGGAGACGGGATTGTTGATTCAGAGCTGTGACGTTTGCAACAGAAAGGTAGGTAGTAAGCATCTACTTAACTTGGTGGCATAAGGCACCACATCCAGGATGGTAAAATTGATCCAGGGAAACTGTGCAAGACTTGCAGACTAAGGACTGATATGGCACTCAGCTATTTTAAAATCGTAGCATTCTGCTTTTAAGAACATGAATTTTCATGATCGCATTCTGAAACATATTGCTGCAATTTTGAAAAACGTTACCACAAAAGAATTATTTGAATAATTTGTGTAAGAAGTGTTTCAGGAGGTATTTATGAGTCTGAGAGAATAACCATATAACATATCTTATTGCAACACCCATGACTGCTACTAATATTTCTATTCCCAGCTGATGGATCATGTTAGAGAAATACAGGGCTGCATACCGTGGTTTAGCAATTGAATTTAGCAATATTTTTGAAATAATAATTTTAACACTTCCAAACAAAAATAGGCTTCCTGAAAGGCTTTAAATTCACTACACCCTACAAAATAATATTATAAATTTTCCCTATCCCAAAGAAAATACAGTTAAGCATACAAAGAATTGTAGAGGAATTCTGACTAACAAAGTTGAGAAGTAAAAGCACAGAGTCAGTCCCACTTTTTATCACCAGATTCAAGTCATTAACCACGGTATAATACTGTGTGTTGCTGACCATGAACAACAAATGAACAGACTACATTATTTAATGGCTTAACAGAATCTAAAGTTTTGTAATCTTATCTGAGAAATTGAAAAGCACCATTGTTGAATGCAATCTGGAATTTAAGACAGCCTTAAATGAAAAAGGTTGAGTGACACTAGCTGCCCTCTCTGTTAAGTTTCTTTATCATACGCTATCTGGAGCAAATCCAAAAGATTTGATTCTGTGTTTTACAATATTTAAAAATCCTCCTGTGTCCTTTTCTCTTTAAGTAACACCATCCTGCTTGCTTTTGGATGTCACGGGCAAGGACTTTGCCGATGGAGTGATTAAATGATGTGCAGTCTGTCCTTAGCAGTGAAGGTGATAATTACACAAAGAACAGCAACTAAGGAGTAAGGATGTTCCCTTGGAACAAGTTTCAGAGTAAAAACATCAGATATGTGCTGCTTTCAATGGCACTGGGCCTCTCTTCATTACTGCCCCATCACTCTTCTGAAATTGATCCCATTTCATCCACTTTAATGAAGTTTAACAAAAAATGTTTCTGAAGAATTCCAATGTTGTCTAGCTGACCTTCTCCAGAGCACTGAAAACAGAACCTTTTGTTCAACAAAATATACAAACAGCTATCAAAAGTTGTTTTAAGTTTCTTTTTTTTCTATTCGAAAATATTGACCAAGATTTTTTTTTAAAAAATACATTCTCTTTTTGCAAGAGGAAATTTCTTATTCCACTTCCTAATTCTAAGAATGTATCTCATACCGTATAAGATGAAATAACATTTAAGGCCCAGTCATGTGTTTCACTGCTCATAGAATGTTTTACTTCTACCTATGTTCATTTTCTTTAGGAGACATAACAGTATTTGCATGGCAAAAAAGAAAAGCAAAATTGCTCTGAAATGAACTGTTTATTCTTTTATCTAGAGTTGGATTTTCAAGCTCTCTACAGATTGAAAGAAAAAAAAAAGCAGGAAAACTTCAAAATCTCACTTGGACATCCAGAAAACCATGAACTCTCAAGAAGTAAATGTTAAATCAGGAAAGGGAAACATCCTAAAAGATTTGACCTGATTTTCTCAAATAAAAATGTTTTCTTTAAAATAATCTACCTGCTGTTCACCTACTGAAAAAATGTTAGTTTGGAAATAGCCCAATATCTACATGAACCACAGTCCAGTAGTCCGTAGGACAGAAAAATACAAATTACTCAATACAGTACAATTGCAACAATTCTCAAGGAGAAATCATTGTATTTGTTCCCAGTGATTATTCAGTTTATCTTCTACAGTATCATATGCTGTGCAAAAACCAATATGAAATGCATCTGTTAAATCATATACCAATACCAGCTATCTCTCCCCTAATCCTCATACAAAATTAATTCTATTGTAAGTAGTTGTTATTATTTGGTATAATTGTAGTAGATATCATATTTGTGTCACTTAAATCTAAATCTGGATATGGAAATGCTAAAACCTGTGAAATAACTTTATTAGTTATCCAGCAAAATTAATAATACACAATTTACCTCACAATAGTCTTATTATGTCCACATGTTTTTATGCCATACATAAGAAAAATGAGAAATAGGAGTTAATATGTAATTCCTGAACTCATAAACACTTGCTAATGAACTGAGGAACCCATAAACCATGTAAGCAAGGTACAGTTTCTCATGCTATCTGTCCTTCCTTTAGGAAATCTTAATTTTCTTGAGCAACAACAATAATTGCCAGCTTCAAATAGCCTTTTTGGTTTTGTTGTTTCCACTTACTGTGCTTAAAACCCTAGAAATAGGACAGGTGCTTCATAAAGAGGTAAGTTACAAGTGTTCTTTTGAAAAGCATAAACAAACAACTTTGTCAGTATGTTTAAATAGTTAAGACAACAAGGATAGGCTTATCCTAGAAAATCTTGTTTTATGTACAATCTGGCTGATGAGGGAAGTTTTCAAAACCAAATAGTCTCATGCTGATTCTTCATTGCCTCTGTTGTGCTGTAGAGAAAAAGAAAGAAGAAAAAAAAGATAAGAGAAAAATAAACGCCTTTTATTCACAGTAAAAATGATCCTTCCATTAGACATCTATCTTATAAAATATTTATAGTCAGTTCTGTCTTGGGATCCTGGAGTTTTCTCTCTTCTAGTGATATTTGATAAGAGCTATTGTACCATTTCAGCATTATCTCAAAGGATCAGATTGGGATAGTAGTATTTGCACAAATAGAGTTTAAGCATCTACAAATCATTTTACACCAGAAATCCACCACAGAATTGATATAGAACAGAACATATGAGCCCTAGTAATCACAAAAAAACACAGAAAGCAAGATCTTCCCTCCCCGGCCTTGCTGAATATTTGCTTTACTGTCTGGAAATATGAGGACACTATTTTTCCCATCCTATTTCAAAACTGTGTCCACGGGATTGCAATAATGACAACAACCTTTGACAGAAAAGATATTTTTTTACAATACTAAAATAACTATTTATGACTAAGAAATAGTGCTTAAGTCTTACAATCCCAGCAACAGTCATAGTTAACACAACATACTAAAAATGAAGGAATATGCACACAAATGTATATTCGTTTTGATTGGAAACCCCTGTAATGATTTGTTATTACATAATGATTGTTATTACATAAATCCCCAAAAATTCATCCTGGGTTTGGGCTCAAGCTTTTCCAGATGAAACTGATAATCCTCATTTTACGTCTTAAATTAAAACTCCTGGTTTAGCTTTACAAATATAACTATAACAACAATTGAAACAACAAATGATGTAACTGAAATTGGTGGGTATGACCTGTGAAGAACCATCCAATGCAATTTTATCATTAGTGAAATTTCTAGGTCATTTTCTGGATTGTCCATCTATCCTCCCCACTACAGAGATTTTAACTTTAGTGGGAATCTAAAAAGTTCTTAGCATTCAATTTTTGATTTTATGGCACTATTTTTGTTTTAGAATCATGAATCTTCTATCCTGATAATTCCTTCAAGTACTTTACATTGTCCTAAATACTATTTATTTGTCATTTTGGACTATTTTTTCCTGAATGCATTAGCCAACCTACAAATTATGAGATATTATCCTTAATTAAGGCAAATGGAATAAGCTTTAGAATGTCTCAGTCTCTGTATATTGGTCATGCCACAGTTTTATTGTCCCTATAGATGCATCTTTTATAAACCCAAACAAGTAGATATAGGGTCCATTTGCAATTCTAACTCTAATACAAGAACTTTAATATCTGAAGCAATATTTCATGAAGCCACAGAGCACCTGCGTTTAGACAAAGAAATTCTTTGCTGCTGTGAAACCCTCTCTACCTCCCAGCATGACTCACATTCCTATGCAGTGTTATTCTCTTCTCCAACTTAAAGTGACATTGTCTGAGTGCTGTGTTAGAAGCAGTAGAGGAGTAAACACCTTTATGAGAGAAACCCTCCACTGATTTGGGCTGACACCATCTGAAGCAGGCAGCAGGCAGCCCCACAAAAGTCCCAGATTTCCTTCATTCCTGAAGTATAGGCAGCTGAATGGTAAGCTGAAACACGTATTTTGAAAATGAACCAGTAAGGAGTGTCTGAGATACCTAGGAGACAATCGATCGATCTTAATGCTGTTCCTGGCTTTCTAATATGATTTACACCCCTCCTTTTAAGTTTCAGAAAGCTCTTCTTTTTGGAAATGTTTGTCAGATATGGAGGTCCTAGGTAATTTCTAAATGGTTTCCGCTTCTTGGCTTTGGTGCTAATCTTCAGAGAAAGAGTCTTAACTGGGTCTTAGCCCATAACATATGCAAATTGTCTTCATGTCCTGAGATATTTTTGACAAACATCTGAAAAGAGACAAAACAATCCTACTTATTCCCTGACCTTTTCCACATGCTGAGGTCTTGCTCAAGGATTCTGCTGGTGTTTATTCAGTAGAAATTTGCAGATATCTTTCAGAATGAATAAAAAGCAAACTCAGGAGGACAGAACTGAATTTCTAAGTGACTTAGTGAATTTACAACAGTGGAGACTGTAACCTACTGAGTAAAATCTGTACAAAAAAAAAAAAAGTCCAATACCACCAGTACATAAGCAATGGATTATCTTTGAATTAAAAAATACATATTTTTTTAATATTTGTGAAAAGTTAACATTTTCCTCCTTAACCATCACCTGTCACACAGATGATGAGAAAGAAAAACTTGGACAACTTTCATATAAAAAAAAAAAGTTATTTCCTTCAGTCTGAACAGGTCGGTCTCCAATGCTTTTGCTATTTTTGAACAAGCTGGCTGAGAGACAAAGATATTTTAATAGCTAAAAGCAAAATAAAGCAATTCTGCCTTAGTGTAAGGATTTACACACAAACGTACCGATATTTAAAAAGCTAAAAACCAAATTTAATTGCCATTGGGTTGAATTCCATTACTCTGATTCAGGTTTATGCTCTTTTTTTCAGTCTAAATTTATACTTGTGTTTAGAGGAAAGAAAATCCTAGTATTTCCTGGTTTTCTGCACAAATAGTGGTTTCAGGCATTCTGAACTGTCTTTGTAACATTTGCTTCTAGAAGAAGACAATTTTATTGGTCCACTATTCCCCTTTCAAAATTGATCTTTCACTAGAAATTCATGTTACATAAACAGCCTTAAAACTGGCCTATTGACTCTAACGTCTTCATAATTTTGAGAACCAGAGGACTGTGTCAGAATTAGAAGTGCTACTTGGCGTCTTTCCTAAGAGGATTTTATTTATTTATATCTCTAAGAGATTTTTCACCAGACTGTCTTAATTAAAAAACTCCAATAATAGAGCTACTTCCTGAGTAAGTTAGCAAGAAGGCAAGCAAAATCGATGCGGTTTCCATTTTAGTCTGTATTTTTACATATGTAAAATCCTTCTGCCATCATTAATATTATTAAAGAATGGGTTCAAATGGTTTAGAATATTTATTTTTTTAAATAGCATTCCACATGTAGTCTGCTGTTAGAATGTTGAGATCACTACAAACCAGCCTTCTGCTGGCTGTTTGTTCCCTTTTGCATCCATATAAGAAACAAATGACAGTTTCAGTAAGAGGAAAGAAAGCACAGTGCCAATATAGTAAAGCAGAATAGCAAGGAGTCTATGCAAACAGTATATGAAAAATTACCCTTGAGGTCCCACACTGGGGTTTGGAAACTGCTCAGATCCAGCAATATGCTAAGGTCTGCTTCATTGACGCATTTTGTACCATGGAAGCAACAAGCTCCGGGTTAAAGACATGCCTGTGAGACACTGCAGTTCTTTCACAAATATATTTTTACTTTATACAGCACAGATATACTCCAAGTTGAGCCTTTAAGTTAAAAATATTTAACTGTGTATTTTTCATATGCAGTCTATCCCAGGTTCCAACTGTTATTACTGTAACTTGTTTACAGAGACCTATATGTGTCTCACAGATGGTGTCCAAGCCAGTGTTTCCATCCGTGGACCTTTTCTGAAGTCTTTTAATCCATGACAAATTAAAGCAATGTGGGATTTCAGTCTATTAGGGTTATTGTTCTCCGGAATGGGAAAATGAATATACTCTATTGTTGTTCTGTTTGTTTGTTTGTTTTTTAGCATTCATTGAATTTTAAAAGAAGTATGTTCAAATATACCCAAAGAGATTAACATAACACTGGGAAATCTGCCAGTTTCATTTTATTGTTTGCATTACAGTGGCACTTAAAAGCTTTATTGGCAATGCCTGTGCTAGTAAATTAATCTGCACCGGTGTATGGGAACAGGCAGTGCCATATAGTCATTGCTACTATTACCTTGTTAACATGGTTGTCACCTGGGGCAGCTTGCACAGGCAATTCCTGGATGCGGTTCAGGGGCTAGCACTGGCCAAGCCAATCCCAAAAGGCAGTCTGAAGACACCCTGTTCTGAAAGGTAAGAGATTTAGCCATCTGGATGTGAACTGTGCCATGACACTTGTTCTCAGAACTAGAAAGCGGTCCCTGATTTGCTTCCTTTAATAACATATATCTAATTGTTATAAACTTGTACCTTAGTGCAGCTAGGATAAATTGTACCTACATTAAGAAGCTAAAGGCTCCAATGCAAAAGGAGAAAAATAACAGGAATCTCAGAAAACTTCACTGGAATTCGTGCTGGCACACCAGGGTCCTGCTGCCTCCCACTGTCTGGACATGGTAGAGATTTGAGACAACACCAATGCTAATAGTGAGCCATTAGCTTAAATAGTTTCGCTCTAGATCCAGATTCACTTTTCATGACTGATCTAGCTGAGAGTATTGTTACATAGTATTTGTCCCTTTTGTTTGTTTTTCCTTTTTTTTTTTTTTTTAAGATTTCCATTGTGCAGGTCAGGCACGGTGCAAACAACAAAAACAAAATAAAACCTAAAATCAGCCCACAATGAAGTAGGATGTGACATAAGAAAAGTTTGTTCTGAGGAAAGAAGAAAAGAAATGAGGAAGAAAAGGGAGAAATGACATGACAAGGCACGGGATCAAAAGCCAAATAACACAGAACTGCATCTGGTAGTAGAAAAAATCTCTTAATATCCTGTTTTTACAAGGGGTTTATAACCCTTTTTTTTTTTCCCTACTGGAGACTGTAGAGTGACAAAGGATGTGTGAACAGATCTCTTCTCCTAGGGAAGTCCTTCTGTCAAAATATTCTTACCCTGCTGATTGTTTTCTTTGTTGGAAAGGCAAATGGCATGGGGACTTATATCTGCCAAAGTCAGTGTATAAGACCTCCAGAGAAAAGCACACAGGACAGTCCATAAAAAGAGAAAGTGAAGACTTATACAAGCTCTACTTAAAAATTTGCTGGAAAAAAAAGTCCTTTTTAAAAATAGAGACACTCTGGACCCCCTTGTTACTCCAGTTAGTTGTCTGGCCTACATTTTCTCTGCCATGTTTTATATTTCTGTATCACCTCTAAATTCCCTAAGCAACAAATATTTCATCATGGCATTCTATGTAGATGTGAATTTTCTTGCAGAAATGTAAAAAAATAAAATAAAATTTTAAATTAATCCACCGAACGAAAAGCTTGCTTTCTGTTTTCTTTTCCTTCTCATTTTCCATTATGTCCATCACTGTTCTATTTCATGTACTTTCCTTGCCCCATGTTGTTTGATCTTTGATTTCTCTTTCCTCACTGTCTCTGTGTATCCTCAGTGACAATATATTTCTTTTTTCTAGTTTTATTTCTTTTTCTGCACTCCCACAGAAGCTTGTTTCCTGTAGTTGCTCTTCCCTCAGTATTATACTTCTCATATTGGTATATATTCCTCTCTGACTTTATACTCTGCTTGATACTTCTCTCTACTATTTCTGCTTGATGTTTATCTCAACTTTTTTTCTCTTAACTTTCTTTTGTCCTCTCGCAGCCTTAAAACATCCACTTCCATCTAAGGATCTTATCTTTTTAGTAACAAGATAGAGTATTCATTCTTTCAGAATATGTTGTAGGGCAGGGCTGCATCTCTGTGATTTTTTTGTGGTTTGGGCTTACATAAGATAAATCTACTGTTTACTATGAGTAAGATGACAGTATTACCATTTAAAAAAATTAGAGTATATTCTACTTGTTATGACTATTTCCAGTTACTTCCTCTAGCATGCTTCCTATTACATCTTTTTCTTCTTTTTTATTTTTTTTTATATATTGTTCATACAAAGGAGTTTGCTTTTTCTTTTTCACATTTGTAAATTACATCAGTAAAAATTAATGATATATTAAATTGCCTTGTGCATTTATGAACTTTGTTATGTACACTAGCACGAACAGTGTCGAGTGAGATATGCAAATCCTATAATAGGGTGCATATACACAGGAGGGACATGTCAACTGAGAGGTAGTCAGGGAATAGCTGTGCTCTTAGTTTCCAAAATTTTAGTGACTGGTTGGTTAAAAAAATCCTTTGTTTCTCATATGAGTGGCCAGGATTGGAAACGGTCTCCAAAATCTTGATTCTCAGGCTTACTTTACCTGAATTCAGAAAAGATTTAGTTGCTTGATAATTATAGAATATGAGCCAGAGAAAAACCACAATAAAGTAGGCCTGGTTGTAAATCAGTCTTTCCTGGCTATATAGGCTATACAGGCTACACAGGCAGTCAGATATTGCAATTAGTTTTTGGAAATAGCCCCACTTGGCTATTTTTTTTAAGAGATGGAGGCAAATCAGTCGTATGTCAGTTGTGCATTTATAGGTAAGATTTAAAAGTGTCATCAAGGACTCCTTTGCTTTTTTAGGTATTGTATTGGGTTGGCTCAGCCGGATT